>NC_134894.1:34401748-34491748 GCF_041734735.1 Babylonia areolata
AAGATGTGTGAGGGAAACACACACACACACACACACACACACACACACACACACACACACACACACAACATAACGAACAAACACACAAACAAACACGTGGTAACTAATAGTCAAGTTCGCCAGGATCATTTATGTAAAACTCGTGGTTTAGATATCTGAGAAAAGCAAAAACTGAAAGCTCAATTCGAATTCGTCATTATAATTGATGTTACGCTCGTGGCTTCTGAACAGATGTGTGAAGGAACACAGAACATGAACACTAATAGCCCAGATTTTCGGGATATTCTATATTAAGCCCGCTGCTTTAGATGTGCGAGAACACACACACACACACACACACACACACACACGCACACACACACACACCACACACACACACACGCACGCACACACACACACACACACACACACACACACACACACACACACACACACACACTCGAAAGCTAACAGCAAAGTCCAGCACGTCACGTAATGTTGAGCTAGTGGCTTTTGAGTTTGACGCGTGAGAATAAGAAAAAAATGAAAAACGATAGCACAGTCCGTCGGATAACCAATGTTAAAAGCAAGTGACTTAGATGTAAGAAAGAAGATGAAGAAGAAAAACTAAAACAAAAAAACTAAAACAAAACAAAAACAAAACAAAAAACAAACAAACAAACAAAACCCACCTGTGAAAACTTACAGCCCGACTCGTCAGGGTAATTAATGTTAAGCTCGTGGCTTAACCGTGTCAGAAAAAGAAAACGTGAAAACTTAACAGCCCACTTCGTCATGGTACTTAATGTTAAGCTCTGGGCTTAGATGTGTGCGAGGAAAACAAAACAAAACAAACAAACAAACAAACAAACAAACAAGTGAAAACTAACGGCTCAAACAGCGATAGCAACACGGATATGTCTTCAGGCACCGATACAGAGATAAACGTACACGCACATTGTTCGGGTCCGAAGTGGAGTCGGGTGTGTACTGGAATGTCTGTATTTCCAAAGAATGTCATGTGTTTGGATAGTTGCAAGACACAGATGTCAGGTTTGATTTTGTTTTTAAATGTGTGGGTGGGTGGGTGGGGGGTGGGGCGGCTGGGTAGGGGTTTGGGGGTGGAGGGGGACGTGTGCGTGCGTGCGTGTGTGTGTGTGTGTGGGGGGGGGGGGGACACCTACCATTTTCACCTTTGAGGAATACCAACCTCAACTCACAACCAATTGGAGCAAGAAAAGAAGAAAACCGAATATATATTTTTGAAAAAACAACAACAACAACAACAACACACACACACACACACACACACACACACACACACACACACACACACACACACACACACACAAACACACACACACAAACACACACTCACGCACACACACAACAAAAACAAAAAGAAACCCAAACCAACAACAAAAAACCAACTCAGTCCTACCTTCAACCAAGGATCGAACCACAACTCCCTCCTTTCCTGACCAGAACAGATCCTGAACCACCAGATTACCTTGCATGTACCGTACCTTCTCACTCCGCAACGAACAACAGAGACCTCCCTCTCTAACTCTCTACCACGACCACACACCTTCCACACACCCCATCCCCCCCCCACACCCCTCACACACACACACCCCCAATAAAGTCTCAAGCCACTCGAAGACCTTGGCACAAGACTATCCTAATAAAAACTAATCCTGCATTAACTGTGCGTATATGTACACTTCACGTTAGCTAAAGGGATTAACGCCATTGAGACCTGCCAGCAACAGGTAAGCAGGTAACTGTCTCATTTAGTTTCTTTCTTTTCTTTCTTTCTTTCTTGTTGTTATTGTTGGTGGTGGTGGTGGTGGTGGTATTACGGTGTCGATAATGTGCCCGATCAAGCGGGCATAGCGGATCATGGTAGTATTTATGTATTTATTCCTTTATCTATCTATTTATTCGTTTTCACTGTGAACAGCAAGTGTGTTATGAAGTGAAGAAGAAGAAGAAGAGAGTGAGTGAGAGAGAGAGAGAGAGAGGGAGAGAGAGAGAAGAAGAAGAAGAAAGTGAGAGAGAGAGAGGGGGGGAGAGAGAGAGAGAGAAACAGAAACAGAGAGAGATAGAGACAGAGATAGAGAAAGAGAGACAGACAGACAGACAGAAACAGAGAGAGAGAGACAGAGAGATATACAGACAGAGAAAGAAACAGAGACAGAGACAGAGGGACAAGTGAAAACAGATGACAAAAGGTACGAGGACGATCAGGAAGAAGGAGGTTGGGTGATGCAGTGTGGTGTTTGACGTGTGGCACTGGGTGAAGGGATGGAGGAGGGGTGGGGGAGGGTGAGGAGGGGGGAGAGGTGAGGAGGAAGGGAGGCAAGTGGCACTAGGATCTGTAACCAGTGCGGATCACACTGGTGGGTCTGTCCAAGACCTGACTGCGATTCAGTGTACACACCTGGGACAAGGGTTCCATTCCCCAAGCAGAACTGATCCTGTTTCTGGTTTCGTGATAACAGAATGAGAGAAGTGGGGGTTGAATTGTGAGCCGGGAGGGAGGGTCGGGGCGGGGGGGGGGGGAGGGGCGGGATGGGGGGGTATATGCTACTTTGTCATCGTGTTCCATTCCCCACACCAATACTGATCCGGTTTCAATCGTGATGGGGGGTGGGGGGTGGGGGGGGGGGGTGGGGGGGGGGGGCAGGGAAAGAGAAGTTGGGGTGGGGGAGTGGGGGTGGGGTTGAGTTGTGAGTCGGGGGTATATCTAGGCCTGTGTTGTTGTCATCGCTCCGCCGTGTCTCTTTGTTTCTGTCTGACTCTGTCGCTTTGTTTCTCTGTGCATACACGTATCTCTCCATGTCTAGCTCTGTTTCTTTGTTTCTCTGTGCATACACGTATCTCTCCATGCCCGTGCCTTTTCTACGTCTCTCTCTGTGTCTGTGTCTGTGTCTGTGTCTGAGCCTGTCTCTGTGTCGCTGTCTCTGTCTCTGTCAGGACAATAGACCAGGGTTACGATGCGGTACTCTTTTCTCTGTTGGCTCTGGGGATTACACACACACACGCACACACACACACACACACACACACACACACACACATACACACGAACACACACACACACACTCACAGATATATATATATATATATATATATAACCACACACGCCACGCATGTTCTCAAACGCACCATCAATATCCCCTCGAAAATTACGGTAGAAGAATATATCCATGAACAAATAATTTCCCTTGTGCTTTATCTCCAGAAAGATATCTAAACGACTGGACTGGAAAGTAGGGCACCTTTGTCACTTCAGCTTTTGTGACAGATGATGTATCGTTCAGTGGAGTCGTCTCATGTCGTCTTACCTTTTGACACAACACACAACACACAACACACACACACACACACACACACACAAATCGCCACAGTGTAGCGCCACCCGTTGAAAAAAAAATTGTTATCATTTCTTTAAGATAATTTTTCGTCTGCAATTGTATTTGTTTTACTGTCAAAAGTGGAGTTTTCAACATAATTTTGCCCGGGATAATCCTTTTGATGCCGTGAGTTCTTTTAAGTGTGCAAAGAGCAGTCTGCAACACATGATTATGATTTCGGTTTATCAGCTCATCCTAAAGAATAGCAACCAAATGATCACATTATTATAAAGTCAAGTGGAGGGGATAGTAACATTTCAGTTTCGGATATGGTGTGTATGTGTTAGTGTGTTAGTGTTAGTGTGTGTGTGTGTGTGTGTGTGTGTGTGTGTGTGTGTGTGTGTGTGTGTGTGTGTGTGAGAGAGAGAGAGAGAGAGAGAGAGTGTGTGTGTGTGAGAGAGAGAGTGTGTGTGTATGAATGTGCATGTAATTATGTGTGTGCGTGGGGGCCGGGGTTGGAGATGGGGGCGCGCATGTACACGAGAGCACACGTCCTAGAATCAGAAAGACTCCTAAACAACACAACAACAACAAAAAAAGAACTGCAGACACGAAATGACCACAATTAAATTCATTTTTGAAACAAAACTTACCAGCGTCAGTCTCACCCCGATGAAAAAAAAAAAACAACACCAAAAAACAAAACAACACACCAACTGATGTTAACGCTTCATTATCACGCTGCACAACACTCAACTCCAAGTTAGTATTCTTTTCTTTTTTCTTTCTCCTCCCTCCCCCACGTAAAGTCCTTCAGTAGATCCCCACACAATCTAACTTTAAGAGACGCTGTCGCCGACTGCATAGCATTTAAGGGCAGCCGAACACTGTCAAAAAGTTCAGTAAAAAAAACAAAAAAAACCCCAAACCCACCTGCTGCTAATTTTCGCAGCACGCCATGTAATTGGTTTCGTCAGTTTTGGACCTGTCCGGGCGCTGTTTGACTGTTTTCAAGAGTGGCTGCAGCTTCTTTAATTGATTATAGAAAGATATGGGAACCGTGTTGAATTAAAGAAGACTGGTAAGATTCCACATCACATGCTTTCGGACAAATCAATTAAAACATTACGCTATATCTACAATATATATATATATATAAGAACAAAAAAACAACAAACAACCACACTGATTAAACTGTTACCATTGCTAATGCTTGCTAATCCCAGCACAAATAAAACGATTCAGAACAATTGAAAAAAAACAACAAAACAACAACAAACTATTAAAACGCTATCGACATAAAACAAAGAAAAAAAGAACCACAACCCAACAACACCTTTACCTCCAAAACCCACCAGCATAGCAGAATCCGACAGAATTATGTAACCATTGAAAAAAACCAACAAAACACCCAAACAGTTAGATTCACTGTAGAGTGAACACACACAATGTTCGAAATTAATTACACTGGTATCCCCTCCCACCCCCATCTTCTTCTATTCGAGGGAAACAAAGTCGTCAGACATCTTAAAACGAAACACACGGAGTGGGGGGAGGGGGGGGGGGGGGGGGGGGGGGGGGGGAGGGGGGGGGGAGCAGCGGCAGCGAGAAGACATATTTACCCATCATAATATAGGCATATAACATAAAGGAATATTGAGGTTAGGAGAGTAAATGATTGAGGTTAGGAGAGTTAGGTGAGTAAATGATTGAGGTTAAGAGAATAAACGATCAACAAACAATAAAGAATGGTAACACTTTCCATACATGGGAGGGTGTGTGTGTGTGTTAATTCTACAGTGAATCTAAATGTTTGGGGAGGGTGGGGGTGGGGGTGGGGGGGAAGGATTTAGCGGCAGCGAGAAGTCATATTTACCCGTCATAATATAGGCCTACAACATAAAAAGAATATTGATGGTCAGGAGTGAAAATGATCGACAAACAATAAAGAGTGGTAACTCTCTCCATACATGTCTGGAGAGAGTTACCACTCTTTATTGTACAGGGCATAGACACTAGAATTCCCATATTATACTGCGAACATTTGTGAGATATTAGTGTCTACGAAACAGGCCTACAACGAAGCGATGTGTATCGGCTTCCAAGCCTTATTCCCATTGGACGATTTCAGCGGAGTAGGGAGGGAGGATCTTCATTAACAAAGAGTCTGTCCTCCCTATCAACCCAAGACCTGGCGTCGAGGCAAAGAGACTGGTGAGAAAGGACTTGCAAAGCCTGACAAAACAGACCAGCATCATCAGACTTCATGTGTGCGCAGTGTAGGAGGGACTGTCAATCATGTACTGGCCTGACCTGCCAACACCCGACGCTTTCTAATTTTGGAGCACTCAAGAGCGCAACTCCGTGGTCTCTTGAGAAAGACGGATGTATGAATGAATGTATGTGTGTATGTACATACACATCGATGAATCTATGTATCTGTCTGTCTGTCTGTCTATCTGTCTATCTGAACAACCAAAACGGGAACTTCAGTGTGACATCGGTCAGCAGAAAGAAGCACTTTTCAGTAACCATTACGTACAACTGGCCGTTACAGAAACGAAAAATGAATGAAGCATTGGTAATGAGAGCTGATTCACAAAGATGTTCTCATCATTTGATCACACACACACACACACACACACACAGACACACACACACACACACACACACACAGTGAAAACACACACACACACACACACACACACACACACACACACACACACACCACTCCCCTTCCCCTCCCTTCACACCACTCACACCACCGCTGCATGCTGAGAGTGTGTGGGCTCTGTATATGGACGGCAATCGGACCGATCCCTGTGGTTTATCGCAGTGGCCCAGTGGCAGTGGTGGTATCGATAAACAAACGGCAAGGTGCTGAGGCACTCCATCCACCAGCGGACATGAATTATCGGTACACTGTTAGTTTAGGCAGCGGCGGCAACACAAACTGTAGTCAGGAGCAGACATGTGCGGATTCGCACACACACACACACACATACGCACACACACACACATACACGCACACACACACACACGCACGCACACACACACACGCGCGCGCGCGCGCGCGCGTTTTACGTGACTTTTTGTGTGTGTGATAGGGAAGGTTAAAACACAAAAAAAAGAAAAAGAAAAAGCACGCGCACGCATATGAACAAGCACCGACACGCTTGCACACACACACACACACACACACACACACACACACGTTTCGACTTTTTGTATGTATTGTATTGTGTTGTATATGGGGGGTCAGGGGGTGCACGGGAGGGGTAGCACCTCTAGAGGGGGGGCTTGTCACGCTCTTCCGGGAGTGGTTCGTCCTCTGTTGGTCCCCACTGGCACCCAGCTCTCACCTATGGGTCCTAGAAGCTGCTAGCATGCGGCAGCGCCCAACCCCCGGGCAACGGCTTTGATAGGTTGGCTAAACTAGGTGAGGGCAGCCGACGGGTCTCAAACCCTCGGTGAGTTAGGGCTTGTACCCAAGCATGTGAAGACTGGATCCGGCGGACTCTGCGGAAGAAACCTTCATGGTTCAACGGAGAGGAAGGCGGTTGCAGCAGAGCACTGTGGAGTGCTGAGGGCAGGATGAGGCACATAGGACATCCTGGTCATCCACTGCATCCGTTTCCATCTCCAGTCGTCTTGACCTCGTCTTGCCACTGGATACAGACGGTCTCGGACAAGAGAGTGAGGTCGACGGTGCGCAATTCCTCCTCACTATAAACAAAGTCATCGCGCAAGTCATCAGTCATCCTTCATCCCATACCGTCATTTTCCCCAAGCCCTGTGGCGACAGGCGAGTGACGAAGCGACAGGTGTGGGTACACTGGCAGTCATAGCCGCGGACCTGCACACAGGCGGCTCAGGCCATAGGGTCGTTTTTCACCGACTGGAGCAGCGGTGGAGATCGGCAGCCCCCTGAGCGACTGAGCAGCCCTCTTCAGGACAGCACTGCTCACCTCCATGGCATGAGGAAGGGGCTAGAAAAGGTGCCCTAAACATTGCCTGCTCCACACCACCCTAGTCACCATACCGCGGCTGACGGGGACCCTACTCAAGCGGTCGACACACAAAGGAAAGAAAGAAGAAAACAAGAAGCACCCCATTGACCATTGCCACATGGAACGTGCGTACGCTTCTGGACAGAGGCGACTCAGCCAGACTACAGAGACGCACAGCACTCATTACGAGTGAATTAGCCAGGTACAACATCGACATCGCTGCCTCACGTGAGACCAGACTGGCAGAAAAAGGCGAACTCTGTGAGCGAGACGCAGGCTACACCTTCTTTTGGAGTGGTTGCGGACCTGAAGAGAGACGTGAGGCTGGAGTTGGCTTTGCAGTGAAGACAACCCTCGTTGGCAAGCTGGCTGGCCTCCTGAAAGGAGTGAACACTCGCCTGATGACGATGAAACTCCCTATATGCAACGGGAAGAAGTTTACCACCATTGTCAGCGCCTACGCACCCACCATGACCAACCCGGATGAGATCAAGGACAAGTTCTATGAGGACCTGAATGCTGTCATCACCACTGTTCCCAACGCAGACAAGCTCATCATTCTTGGTGACTTTAACGCGAAAGCTGGTTGTGACAGCACCTCCTGGGAAGGCGTGATTGGGAAGCATGGGGTTGGTAACTGTAACAGCAATGGCCAACTACTTCTCTAGACATGTGCCAAGCACGACCTTATCACCATCTTCTGCCTCCCTACCCGTAACAGGACGTCATGGATGCATCCTCGCTCTGGACATTGGCATCTCATCGACTTTGTCATCGTCAGGAAGAGGGACAGGCAGGACGTACGAGTCACGAGGGCCATGTGCGACGCCGAGTGCTGGACAGACCACCGCCTTATCGTCTCCAAGCTCAACCTCCACATCCAGCCCAAGAGACGGCCTCAGGGCATGAAAGCACTCAAACGCCTGAATGTCAACAAGCTGGAGCTAGGCAACATCAAGCAGAGCTTTGCTGACACCCTGGAGGAACGCCTTAGTCCACTGTGCTGGACAACCAGAATGTGGAGGCAGCATGGGGCGCACTGCATGAGACGGTGTACAACACTGCCATGGAGTGCCTGGGGCCTTCTGTCAGGAAGCACAAAGACTGGTTTGATGAGAACTGCACTGAGATCAAGCAGCTGCTAGAAGACAAACACCAAGCCTACAGAGCCCACATTGAAGATCCCAAGTCACAGTCAAAGAAAAACATACTGAAGAGCGCACGCAGCACCATCCAGCTGAAGCTGCGGCAGATGCAGGATTCTTGGTTGAGCAATAAAGCTGATGAGATCCAGGGCTTTGCAGACAGGAACGACATGAAGAACTTCTATAACGGCCTGAAAGAAGTCTACGGTCCCACCACCTCCGGATCTGCTCCACTCCTCAGTGCTGATGGTTCTACCCTGATCACTGACGAGGACGGGATCCTTGAGAGATGGGCTGAACACTTTGACAGTGTCCTGAACCACCCCTCCACCATCAATGATGAAGCCATCGACTGACTCCCCCAGGTGCCAGTCAGTGAGTCGTTGGATGCCATTCCAACTTTGGAGGAGACCCAGAAAGCTATCCGTCTGCTACCCAATGGCAAAGCCCCTGGCTCAGACTCCATTCCAGCTGAGGTCTACAAAGAAGGTGGTATGGCGCTGACTGAGAAGCTTCATCAGCTGTTCCAGCTCATCTGGCAGCATGAGGCAGTTCCACAGGACTTCAAAGACGCTTCCATCATACACCTGTACAAGCGCAAAGGAAATCGTCAGGCCTGTGACAACCATCGTGGAATATCCCTGCTGTCCGTCACAGGAAGACTCTGGCCAGAGTGCTACTCAACCATCTCATAGTGCACCTTGAGCAAGGTCTCCTACCAGAGAGCCAGTGTGGCTTCCGGAAAGAACGCGGGACTATTGACATGGTGTTTGCTGCCAGGCAGCTCCAGGAGAAGTGTCAGGAACAGAACGCCGACCTTTAATCCACCTATGTCGATCTGACCAAGGTTTTCGATACTGTTAGCAGAGATGGCCTTTGGAGAATCATGGCGAAGTATGGATGTCCCAGAAAGTTCATCACCATCATACGGCAACTACACGATGGGATGCTGGCCTGAGTCCAAGACAACGGAAAGACTTCAGAACCATTCCCTGTCTCCAACGGAGTCAAGCAAGGGTGTGTTCTTGCCCCCACCCTGTTCAGTCTCATGTTTTCAGCCATGCTGACAGATGCCTTCAGAGACGCTGACATAGGCATTGGCATCAGGTACCGCACAGATGGCTCACTCTTTAACCTCAGGAGGCTTCAAGCAAAAACCAAGGTGAGGACAGACACTGTCAACGACTTCCTGTTTGCTGATGACTGTGCTCTCAACGCTGCCTCCGAAGCTGACATGCAACACAGTGTCCACAAGTTCTCTGCTGCCTGTGACAACTTTGGCCTCACAATCAGCACAAAGAAGACTGAGGTAATGCACCAGCCAGCTCCAGGAAAGCCTTACGTTGAACCAAACATCTTCATCAATGGGCAACGACTGAATGCGATGGACAAGTTCACATACCTGGGCAGTACACTCTCTCGCACAGTTGTCATCGACGACGAGGTGAATGCCAGACTCGCCAAAGCCAGCGCTGCCTTCGGCAGACTCCATAAGAACGTTTGGAACAGGAGAGGCATCACCCTGGAGACGAAGCTCAAAGTATACAAGGCCATAGTTCTCACCACACTGCTCTATGGATGTGAATCATGGATGGTCTACAAACGCCACGCCAAAAAGCTGAACCACTTCCACACCACCAGCCTCAGAAAACTTCTCAGCATAAAGTGACAAGAGAAGATCCCTGACACAGAGGTGCTCACTCGTGCAAACTTACCCAGCATCTACACCATCTTGATGCAGGCCCAGCTGCGCTGGGCAGGCCATGTAGTTCGCATGCCAGACCACCGGCTCCCCAAGAAACTGCTGTATGGCGAACTCCAGCATGGCAAGCACTCCCATGGAGGCCAAAAGAAGCGCTTCAAAGACACTCTGAAAGCTTCTCTGAAGGCCTTCAACATCAGCCACGACACATGGGAGCTGACTGCAATGGACAGACCAAAGTGGCGTTCAGCTGTCCACAAAGGCGCCAAATCCTGTGAGGCCAACAGAATCGCTGCAGCAGAGCAATGCAGACGGGCTAGGAAAAGCAGTGCCAGCACGTCCCCAACAGCCGCCACCATCCCCTGTCCACACTGCGTCAGAACCTTCCGGGCGCGGATTGGCCTGACCAGTTCATCTGCGCACCCACAGAGCCCAACCCACTCACCCCCAGGATAACTAGATGGTCCTCGTCGATCCCGACGGACGAACCACAAAAAAAAATTGTATTGTATTGCATTGTCGTGTACGATAACGGACACACATGATCCACTCATTGAAAGTGTGTGTGTTATTTTTTTTTCTGTGCAATATAGTGTAGTATGTACTTTATGTTTCACATGCTATTACATGATATGCGTCCGAGAGAGAGACGGGCAGACGTGTAAGAGAGAGAGAGAGAGAGAGAGGCGGGGGCGGCGTTAAAGATTGTGCAATTTGAACAGACCAAAGTAACAGTGTCACTCCCCGTCCCTATCCGGTTGCGCAATCGCGCGAATCTGTGTGTGTGTGTGTGTGTGTGTGTGTGTGTGTGTGTGTTCAGAGACGATCGATGGTGACCAATCACAGGGAGAATCTATTATTAAAGGGGAGTAACCACTGTATTGTAGTTATTTCATTCAGAGTGTGCTTGTCTCCCATACATCAAATCTCCTTTCAGCGTCGGTCGGTGAAAGAGTGCTTTAAGGACACCATGTTGTCCGTACGGTTTTGTTTTTGTTCTGTTGCTCTCTCTCTCTCTCTCTCTCTCTCTCTCTCTCTCTCTCTCTCTCTCTCTCTCTCTCTCTGTGTGTGTGTGTGTGTGTGTGTGTGTGTGTGTGTGTGTGTGTGTGTGTGTGTGTGTGTGTGTGTGTAGCCATAGCCTAAATTTTTGTCATGTTTGGACATCCAAATTACTCATTATCTTTCTTTCGAAGATCTCTTGCTTCAAAAATATATTTCCCCAATGATTTCATGGCATCTTCGACGTTAGCAACATCATCATGTCTTCACTTTTTACCGCTGTCCGTCTGTCTCTCTCTTTGTCTGTGTGTCTGTCTCTCTCTTTGTCTGTCTCTGTGTGTCTGTCTCTGTCATTCTCTGTGGCTGTCTCTGTCGGTCTCTCTCTCTCACTCTCTTAAACACACTCACAACCTCTTTCTCTGTCTGTCTGCTAATATCTCTCTCTCTATTTCTCTCCCCCCCCCCCCCCCCCCCGCGCCCGCCCCCTTCATCTCTGTCTGTGTCAATCTCTGTCTCACTCTCCCTCTCTCTTAAACACACCCACACCCTCTGCTAGTATATCTCTCTCTCTCTCTCTCTCTCGCCCCTCCTCTCTCTCTCTCCCTCCCTCTCTCTCACAGGGCGGGTTTGAGCCAAAGGGAGAGGCCAAAAGTTGAATATTCATCAAACGTGACATCATGTTAACATCCCAAGCTTTGTCCGGGATGAATTGGAAGATTGCGTGCCGTTAGATGGTCGTTTTATCTGAGACGCGCGCGCGGGCGTGAGTCTGTGTGTGTGTGTGTGTGCGCGTGCGCGCGCGTGTGTGTGTGAATAAACGTGCATTCGTTTGTGTGTCTGTGTGTGTTAGTTAATTGTGTGTGTGCGCGCGCGCGCGCGCGCGCGTGTGTGTGTGTGTGTTGGAATTTGTGTGTTTACGTGGGTGCGTCTTTGTCTCCTTCCATAGCCACGGGTGCTTTTCCTTCCCCCAGCCCCAACTCCTACTCCCCAAACCTCCACCCTCCTCCTTTTTCATGTGACTCCTCTATGACCCTCGGTTTAAAAAAAAGAAAAAAAAGAAAAAAAGAAGGGACGTCTGATTTACAACGATCGATGGCCAAGCAGCCATCTGTTCGTGTGTGGAATTCTTGCAATGGGTGACAAACAGTTTGTGCCTTGCCCTTTCTACAAACCTCACCACTGGGATTAAAAACTTTTTTTTTTGTGACCCAGCCTTCAAGGCTTTCAGAAACTGCGAACTTTGTTTTTTTTAAATGAGAGTTTGGGAATTAAAAAAAAAAGAAAGAAAAAAAGAAAAAAATTAATTGAAGTAGCGGAATGGAGGTGAAATGTTCTTGTCATGGAAATCTCTTGTAGCGCATTTCAAAGAAAAGCTCTTGCCGTTGTCGTCCCGAAGCAACAAATGTTAAGCCCTTGGCACACGGTAACTCTTGTGGGGCACTTGAAACTTTCCCTCACAGACCCACTCGATCACATGATTAGAACTTTTTTTCTTTTTTTTTTAAGAAAAAAAAAGTGTAACCCTTATTTATTATACAAATGCAGCCAGTTTTCGTTTCCGGAGTCATAATTCTGTTTGACCTGTTACACACTACGTGGGGAAATCTGGGCTGTGTGTACGTGTGCACACACACACGAACATACACAAACAGATGCACACACACACAGAGACGTGCGTGTGTGCACACACAGATACACACGCGTACGCACACACATACACACACGCACAGACACACAGACCCACAGAGACATACACAGTTAGACACAGACACAGGCACAGACACAGAGACACAAACAGACACAGAAACACACACACACACACACACACACACACACACACACACACACACACACACGTGCACCCCACCCCTCCATACAAACACACAAACACGGGCGCGTGTTTGCGAACTCAATCCATGTTTGGCCGAAAGGCCGTGTGCACATCTGCGGCTGTATTCAAGAGAACATCGTGCCTGAGGGTAAATGTGTACCTGCGGGTAATCTGCCTGAGGCAAGGCAAACTGCCCGAGGGTAAGCAATATCCAGTATTCATGAACACAAGAGTCCACCCGTGTGTCTACAAACCTGAAGGCAATTTACCCTTACTACCTGCCAATGGTGACTGCCCATGAAGCAGAGGTAAATATGGCAGATCCTTTCGCAGCATTTTTCTTTCTTTTTTTTTTTTTTAAAGGGAAAACAGGCGTGCTTTACGGATAGCACGTGTTTTGCGAACTCACTCGACAATGTTCCCAGATGAGAAGTGAAACTGAGAGCATGCCAGACGGGAATTGTTGGGATTTAAAAAAAAGAAAAAAAGACTAGGTTAGCTGTCTGAGCGAACTGCGTGTGTCTTGAATACGAAGATAACTTATCCTTCAAGGTAAACTGTACCCGCTGGTCCCAACCATGTCAAAGATAACTTGCCTGAAGGCAAAATGAATTTGTCTTGAATACAGCCCCTGGCAGTCCTGGATAGGGTGAATGTTCTGGTGACATAAAACGCGTGACCACAGAATGCACTGAGATATTCTTAAGTACGAACTCCCCAACCCCACCCCAACTGCTGACCCAGAAGTAAAGGAGACGTGGCTATGGCTGCAATCACACTGCAACATTTAGCCCTTTTCTCTGGATCTAGATAGATGCACAAGTTTAGTTACACCCGCCGGGAATGTAGTACGACAAGGTCGAGTCAATTTCTCTTTTATGTTCATTCTAGTTTTATAGTTTTAAAGTTGATATGAAAATTGAGTATTTTGTTAAACTAATAACATGTAGAGCCAAGTACAAGTACTTCCTAAACGTTGTATGAAGTGAAGAGGACTTCATTTTGAGAAAAGTCAAGACTGGAAATTTTTACGTTTCATCAAGGGTATTAACTCTCATAGTTTATTATTTTTAACTGTGAATTCCTACTGATTTTGTTGATATTTTATGGCAGTTTGGGGCATAATCCAGTAAGTGATGAGGCGTTCACAAATCTTCCTCTGAATAAATATATTTAACGGTCTCCTCCAACTTTCCATCACATGTTATCGTATATTGTTGATTGAATATAGGATTGAACGGGCAGGTCAACAACTTGAAACAAAATGGCGGCCTTCATTCACGAGGAATATGAGCATGCGCTTTTAATATGTATAAATATGTGTACGCAATTGATTTTTGCCCATGACCTTCAGGGCTCAGCCAACTGATATATAAAGTCCACTCGTAGTATTGATTTTAGTATTTTCCGAAAAAGACCAACTGGGTGAATGAACATGTTGAAAGCCCTGTACACAGAGAGTAAAACACACAAGCTTTTTATGTATTGAGTATAATTTCAAAATGTAATGTTAGATGAGACAGATCAGTTTAAACCAAATTAAGCCCCCTAGCATTAATTATAGATTAATTTCCCTTTTTTACTATCTGCACCAAAGACATGCAAACTAAATATAACTTCCATGCTTAGCAAAAGAAGTTCCTGTTTGAACAGAAAATGATAAAAATGACTGCTCTTGTTGTTGTGTCAGAATATTAGATCAAAGTGCCAAGTTTAGAGAGAGAAAAACAGTAAATATAACAGTAAAGTCAGTTTGCATATAATTTGGCTACTTTTTTTATTTTTTTGTGCCCATTCCAGACGTGCAATATTGTTTTAAACAAGATGACTGGAAAGAACTGAATTTTTCCTATTTTTATGCCAAATTTGGTGTCAACCGACAAAGTATTTGCAGAGAAAATGGCAGTGTTAAAGTTTACCACGGACACACACACACACACACACACATACACACACAGAGAGACAACCGAACACCGGGTTAAAACATAGACTCACTTGTTAACACAAGTGAGTCAAAAATTATCCAGAATGTTTATGTAGTGTAAAAAGATTCAGAACTGAATAAACTTTTAATTTCCGCATGAATAAGGCACAGGAAAATTCGTATTTTCTCTCTGTGCTACTCAAAGGAAGACAAGTATTGCAAGTGGAGGAGTGACGTCGTGCAATACAGATTATTCAGCCACAATAAGCTCATGGAAAAACCCACATATTTGTCTGCCTGAAGCCTCAAAACAACAATTTTCATGAACATACATGCGCTGTCAGACAATTCAGAATTAAATGAATTTTAGATTTTGATATGTCAAAAGCACAGGAAATTTCGTATTTTCTCACTGGACAAGAATGGCAAGTGGAGGAGTGACATCATGCAATACAGACTGTACAGCCATAAGAGAGCCGACGGCGACAGTGAATGTTCAAATATTTCACGCCTTTAGCTGATGCATGAATCTTTGGAACTTCGGCTTAGAGATCCAGATCAAACTAACGTTTATTAACTGCAGTCATGATGTGTATTGCCACATAATCAGCTGAAGTGAAATCAGCCTGGAATATAGACTCAATGATTAGTCTCTATAAATGGCCTGGGTCGAAGGGCAAATCCACTGAATGTTTACAACTGAAGTGACGATCATGTCTTTTGTATGCAGCTTTACCAACAGCTCCAGCGTCTTGACAAGGATGGAGCTCCTGTGTGAAAGTGGTTGAGGGAGTGAGTGCGTACGTGCATGCGCGCTCTCATGCATAATTATGTGTGCGCGTTTGGATATTTTGTGCATGCTCGCATGTTTACGTGCGCGTGTGTGCCCTTGTGTATGTGTGTGCCCACGTGCACATGTGCAGTTTATGAATGTTTTTGTGTATATGTTTGTGTATGTGAGTGATGGTAAAGTGTGTGTGTGTGTGTGTGTGTTCTCACGCACACGTGTTTTCCCTGAAGTGGAAAAACCATGGTGACTGTGTGTGCATGAACGCACGCACACACACACACACACACACACATACACACACATAAACACACACACAGGGCCGTGGGCAAATCAGCACGCTCCCGAACACAAGAAAAACTTGTATTGTTCGGAGTGGAAATGCGCGTTTGATCCGCCAATTACAAATTGTTGAAAGAAATGGGCTTGCCCGGAGTGACTGCCGAAAATATTTCACCAGAATTTGCTTTTGGGTATTTTTGTTACAAGTTAGTAAAGCCGGAAAGTCGCGACAAATATAGAGGAAGTTTGAAACTTTGACAGATCTGAATAATGATTTTAAAACAATGAAATAAAGATGGATGTATGGTGTTGAAGATAGCATCGTTTCGTTTGCAGCACACAACATGGTTTCGAAAAACACTAGCATCAGATGGTGATAGAATATATGATATGTATCAGATTCATGTCAGTACTGTTAACTGCCCCCCTCCCTTCCTTATGTCACTTTTGATTTTGTTGTTGTTCAGCAGGACTCGCACATGAATAATGGCTTTGTTTGTTTGCAGAAGCAAAAGAAAAGCATGGAACACATGAACTGTGTAAGCAAACTACTAATGCTTTCCTGATGATGATGGATAACCACTCTAAGTCCTTGAGTACATCGTTGAGCAGTTTGTTGTCCAGTTGTTTGATTCTCTGAACAATCTGCGTGTCGTCAGCATGGTCAGACAGCCTCTCCACGCTAAAGAAAAGAAAAGATTGGAAAATACTACACCCACATCAGCAGCTCTTGAACAGCACACACCAACAGCAGTTTGTCCGAGAGAGTGCTTTCGTCTGGAGGCAGAACGGCGGGGACTGCAAAAAGGAGAGGGGAAGACTTTTGTGGACCATTCTACAAAAGCTCAAGAACTTTATGTGAACTGATTGACTGCTCCTGCACAGTGGTGTGCATAGAAAGGTGCAAATGCTGCCAGACTAACTTAAAGTGCACATCCTTGTGTACATGTGGCAGGGATTGTCACAAAGACTAAACATTTCCCAGTTGGAAAGAGACTACCCAACCAATCGAGGAGGGTTTTTCAGTAACTTTGTGATACCATGCTGATGTTTCAGTTTTTCAGTCAAGCTGAAACTATCAAAATTGTTTATTTGGTTTTATAGAGTGCACATTATGTACTTTGTGACTCTTGTAACCACACATCCGATGACATGCATGTGAGATTCTCATCTCAAGAAACCGTCCACCACCCATATACCCCGAAACTCTCATCATCTCTCTCTTTTCTTTTTTTTTTCTTTTGATGTCTTGTGAGAGTGATGACTGAATTAACACCAAACAAACCCACATTAACATTTGTTCAGAGCCATAAGTCTCTGCTACAGATCTCCTTTACAATTTTTGTGATATGGCCTGGTGTCCTAAAGGTAGATGCAAGCATGCCGCAACCGGTCTGGTGCTGTGATTGGAATGGACTGGTCACTTTTGCAATTTTTGTAGTGAGATTGTGCCAGCCAGTCATATATCTGATCATGTAAGTGTGTTATTGGATCAGTCGTTTACAGTCAAAATCAATTACTAGACCTTGGCTGATGGGTAAAAGCAGATTTTCAAGTTTTTAAACTTTTGAGGACTGTTTTAAACATTCATTTTTTGTACTTTTTAGTGCCATAGCAAATATTTGAAACGAGAACGGTCTTACTGTATTTCCCACATTATAAAATATCTGTTTCGGTAGTTACAATAGCATGATTGTACACAGTTACCACGACCTAATAAAATATATGTTGCTGTTCAGGCACTAGAGATAATCTTCCAGGACTAATTATGGATTTGCTGGTCAAGGCCATCGCACCTTGCTGTGACCTGATTACAGATTTAATTAATCTCCTGACGTGCAGCTGATAGACTTTAAACAAAACAAATTCAATTAGATTCCAGGTAATCAGAGTGTTTATGAATTTAGCTAATATAGATCTAGTGCACCGCAGTATTTGTGTGAATGGTCACAGGTAGTGCATTAAACAAACACACTGTTTAGAACAGTAGTCACCGTAATATAGTCAGTGCGTGTAGTGACCTAATTTCAAGACTAAATCTAGCCATTTGAAGAAAGTGCTGGTAGATCTATGTGCCTCAAAATGCTCAGATAGCATCATTGTACATGCGTGAACACATATTTCCATTCAGTTGTCTCTGGCTACAAATTATATATTTGTCTTCAAAACATTTTATGTTAAAGGGTTTGCCGGTCACGGTTATCTGGTTTTAATGTGACTAAATTACATGTTTAGTACTATATCTATTAAACAAAATAGCTGAAACGAATAATATACACAATACAACAACACACTGATTGTTTGAAAATCAAAAGTGATGCTCAAAGGAAAGACGACATTTAGATCTGCAGTTACAGTGATGTGGCCAGTGCGTGAAGGGTAACCTACATTCATAGCTATTTATTTGGGAGGCTGCCCAGTTTGTCACAGGCCCAGTTTGTCACAGTGGGTACACTACTTGCTACCTCCATGCTACCCTATCTTCGGCCTCTCCCTCTCTCTCTCTCGTTCTTTTATATTTTTTTTCTTTCTTTCTCTTTTCTTACGTATTTTGGTAGCAGAAATATCCTCCTCTTCTCCAACTTCTTTTAGAAACGTTTCTAACAGGTTTGGCCGCGCCATGATGCTTGAAAGTGCTGTTTGTCGGTCGCTTACGATTCCCAGAAACTCTATTTTCGGTTTACATGATCGCTGCACACAAACTAAAGAGAAACTGAAAGTCTGTTCCTGTAATCCAAAATGGCGGCACACCTCTTTCACAGTGGAAAAGGCAAAGTGCTTGAGAAAGATGGCTATACCTACACATTCCACAGGACAACAAATGATGTTATGCAGTGGAGGTGTACACGAAGAAGTACCTGTTCACCCATCCTGAGGACTTTTTTTATTCAATAGAGAGGAAGAGAATCCACGGATTCGAGTGGTTAACGAGCAGGGTCACAATCACCCGTGCGAACAGAAACGCGTTACCAAACTGCGCTTCATGGAAAACCTACGTGCTGAAACCAGAGAAGATTGCACAAAGACAGTGAAGCGACTCTATGATGCTGGGATTGCACGGGAGCATCGCCTTGCAGCTCAGGAAGGTGGTGCCAGACCAGATCTACCAACTTTTCCATTAGTGAGGTCAATGCTGTCGAGAAAGTGTGGAAGATGTGGAGATCGAGGGCATGTGGGCTGAAACTTGGAATGGAGAAAACTTCCTTGCGCATCTTGACAGTGACTGGGGATATGCGATCTTCTGCACTGAGGAAAACTTCTCGACCCTGAGACGATGTGAGACGGTCTACATGGATGGGACATTCCGTGCTTGTCCTCAGCCCTACTGCCAAGTATTCACGATACTAGGTGATGTGAGAGGCTTCGTGATTCCTTTGGTCAATGTGCTCATGGCAAACAGGACCACAGGCAGCTATCGTCAGGTCCTAGCCAGAGTGAGAAGAATCACGCGGCAAATAACTCACCACAACTGGCGTCAACAGGTCATCATTGCGGACTTTGAAATGGGTCTGTGGAATGCAGTGGAGACAGAATTGCCAACTGCAACGCTTTTGGGATGCTACTTCCATCTGACCCAAAACTTCTGGAGAAAAATCCAAGAACTCGGACTTGCGCGACCCTACCGAATGAACCAGCGCCTCCAGGACACAGTGAGAAAGGTCATGGCCATCGGGTACTTGCCCATTCCACTGCTGAGAAACAACTTCCGTGCACTTGAACAGAGTAGGAGAACGCGCCGACTTGTGAACCACTTCCCTGCTTTGCAGGATTTTTTCAACTACGTTGGCAATACATACATCCAGCCCAATGCTGCCTTTCCTCCAGCTGCGTGGAATGTTCACAACAGGAACATGGCACAGAGAACCAACAACCATGCTGAAAGTGAGTGGAACTTTTTTGTTTGTAATGTTTTTATGAAAAAGACAGCCACGATTTAGTGGTTTATAATCAATAAATAATGGAAATAGAAAAAAGTTTATTGATAGATAAGAGATAGATTGATAGAGTAAATACACTATATATGCATCTTCCTATTTTCACTACTACATGTACTACTAACTACAACTACTACTATTACTTCTACTACAATTACTACTACTACTACCACTAGGCTACTGGTGCTGCTGCTATTACTGCTAGTCCTCCTTTGCTGAAAGTTTCATCTATATATAGTAGGCCTCCTTCGGTCGGCATTTACAATGGATGACGTATCTTGGGTTCCTAGTTGTCTGTCTGACTGGAGCAGTGTTATTTGTGGCTAAAGAGACCAATCCGTGAGAGACACTCAACTGAGCAACTTCAATCTTAAAACACACTGAATTAGAGTTGCCGATAAAGGCTCTGAACATTGATTTCCATTTCAGACTATCACCGTGCACTCAACGAAGCTGTAGGAGTCCGCCACCCATCTCTCTGGGTCTTCATCCGAGTCCTCAAAGACAAGCAGGCTGAAGCTGAGAACTCCATGACAGCGGCAGAGATGGGAGATGATCCACCACGACGACGGCGCAATGTGGAAAGGCGTGTGCAACGTCTCAAAGCGCAGTACAATTCAGGCGAAAGAGATCTGGACTCTTTCTGGAGGGCAATTGGTCGCTCAGTTTGGGTTTAGTCGACTTGTCCGCAATGCATTGTGTGTCTGTGCATTTTTTCTGTTCTATCTGACTGCTCAGTTTTGTTTTAAAGTGAACTATTGACACATAATTTTTATGTGGTCGCTTATGAGTGTTTTTGTTTTCCAGTGTTGCCCGAGTGTGCCTTATTTTTCTTTTCTTTTCTGACTACTGTGACTTAGAATCCTTTCCCCTCAAAAAGGCTTAAAAAGGTGCTTTGTGAACTATGGGGAACTATGGACATAATTTATGTTTCTGTTATTAAGTGGTTGACTAAGTGTGTTCCCCCTCCAGATTAGCCCAAGTAGGCCTTAGATGATTTCTTTGCCTTCCTTTGTTAGATTGTAAATCTGATGTACAAAATGATGTACAATTAATTTAGTTTTATGTTGTCCTGCATATAAGAAATTAAGATACCAGTTTATTTGTTTTACTCTAGAATATTTTTGTATGCCTACATTAATTTGGGCCCTTCAATTTACTCTTCTCATTACTTCCAGTTGCAATGAACATGTTTTTCACACAAACTGTGTTGATCTGTATACAAACTTTTAAAAGAAGCATAATTATGTCTTGAAAGAAGACTCATGAAGAAGATCGCTTTATTATTTCATTTAAGTATTTGAGTATTGATGACAGTCATAATTACAGCACTTTAACACTGTAGCTGTAACTTAAGTTTTTTTATTCTCCACCTTCAAATTGGTGGTGTAGAGATAGTCCCTCTAAAATGTCAGTTCAGCTTGTGTTGTTCAAAATTTCTTCCTTTTTGTATGCAAATCAAAGCAAATTACTCTGTAAAATTTCAACAATGAATGTTCTTTGGTTAAAAACAATTGAAAAATAAAATTCAATTCATACAATCAATCAATCATTCATTTACTCTTTTTGAGAGTGTCAGTGATAACTTCCATCATGCAGGGCACAGTCGAGGGTGGGCGCAAGCGAGGACGACAAAGAAAGAGCTGGTTCGACAACATCAGAGTGGACGGACATGACCCTGCCAGACCTCTTGGTGCAGGCCGAAGATAGGGTAGCATGGAGGAGAACTTCAGTTTCTTCAGCCCTCAGATCCCCCCAACGACTACCAAAGTAGTCTACCCACTGTGACAAACTGGGCCTGTGACAAACTGGCATGCTTCCGCTATTTGTAGCCAAACGAGGAAAGTTTCAAGATGCCTATTGATTGATTGATGTGGATACTTATATAGCGCCTATCCTCGGTCAGAGACCAAGCTCTAAGCTCTATTGCCTATATATGTTCAGATAGAGTCACAGTTCATGTGTGCAACAGTTCATGCTTTCACTTCACAACCTAACTGTTGGGATTCGTTAAGAATTGCTGCGAGTCCCTTAGCAGATGATGTTTTCGATGACGCCATATTTGTTCACTTCACGTTGCGTCGATTTTATGAACACATAGGTCCTTCGATGAATTTTCGTGAGTCACACACACAACAGAATGAAACATCAATCAAAACATTCCACAGAAAGCCTGAACTTTCAATATTTTTTTTTTCGAACTTTGAGTTGGAAACCTGGCTAAATTCGAAGATTCAGTGAGACCTGGCTAAAGTCGCAACTTACGGAAGGTACAACACACAATACAATACACAATACACAAACACAAACTTTATTGTCTATACTTTGGTACAGAGATTTTCCTTTTGGCAGCAGCACATGTCCAACATAAGAAAACAACAAACAAATAAAATGAATAGAAAATAAAAAGATAAATGGCACCAAATGGAAATAGCCATATACAAATATACAGATTACTGAAATTTACTTGCCTCTCCATTTCTGTCAGCCAAGCCGCATTGCGCATCTTCCCACACACACACACACACACACACACACACACACACCACGCGCACACACACACACACACATACACTCTCTCTCTTCCCCTCTCTCTCTGTCTCTCTCCACAAAATATGCAACTACAAAGATCATAGTTCATTTAAAAATCACCTATCACCAGATTAAGACAAGAATTAAACCAAAAAGCAGCACTTCCATAGTTCACATAAACAAGAGAGAGAGAGAGATAGAAGAAAAAAGAGGCATCACAGAAGAACAACTTTCATTCATTCATACTAATCAAATAAAGCAAAAGTAAAATGGTAGTCTCAATTTGTAAATTGGCACATGCATTTGAAGACCAGATAACTAATATTCAACAAATTAAAAGCAGTCTATAAGCAACACAAAATATTTTTTTTCCAACTGATTTGCATATCCCGGTGCTCTCTCTACACATTCATCAGCAAAACTGATGTAGGAAAGTCTTGGGTTGGACAGGCTTGAGTGAACTAAGTTCAGTGTAACATTAAAATTGTCTGGCAACAGGCTTGGAAGTGGAGATCTCCCAACTGCTACTCATGGGTACGATATCGGAACTCACGGACCCATGTCTAGGATTCTATGGGTGCCCATTTGTGAATCAAAAGTGTTGGGGGGATGGCGACCGATCCCAGATCTGTCTCCTCTCAACAAAATTGTCCCCTGGGTCAAATTAGAATTGGACACACTACTTGCTGATTGGAGAGACCCTACAACATGGCGATTGGGCTACTAAACTGAATGACGCTATTTTCGAGAATCTCACTCACCCGGCGTTCCGCGGGTGCCTGACTTCATGTGAGGGGACAAGGTCTTCAAGTTCTCTGACCCCCCTTTTCGGTCTTTACCTAGCCCCTTTCTCTTGATCAGCATGGGGGCATGATCAAACTTTGCAATACCCTGTGGATGTAAATATTACAAAATAACATACATCTTGTTTTTATAAGCAAATGCGTCAACAGTTTCTCTATTTAGGGATAACAAAGTATTCTTGTATATTGGTGGTGAGAGAATAGACATCTTTGGTAAGGTTGGAGTCCATTGGTCTCTGTGTTTACCTATACAACTGGCTCGTCTTGGCCCAGTCCCAGGCCCTGTTCGAGACTCACACCTCTAAGATGCTGGATCTGTGCTTTCAGCTGGGGTTCGTCACCGAGGAGGAGAAGTGAGATCTCTCTGTTGTTTGAGTTCTTAGGGATTAGATTCGACATGCTGTCCATGACTGTCTCCAACATTGGACTGCATGGTTCGACTGGCGAACCTGTCTCCTGGTCTTACATCGTTCCCCCCACACAACTGCACGAACCCTGATTTCTCTCCTGGGCACGATGTAGTCACCCGCGCCCTTCATTACCCTGGCCAGGTCCCTCAAACGCCCCCTTCAGCGGGAGTTGAAACTGCGCTACTCCCCGAGGACAGAGCCTTGGGACATGCAGATCTATCTGGGTGAGTGGTTCCTCGAGATAACGTCCGAGCGGCAACTCGTCTCTTTCAAAGGAACTCATAGCCGAGGTAACCGTAAGAGCAGAACATAAAAGGCCGGAGAATGTGTGCCTTTTTTCTGTATTTGATGATGAATGGCGATAAGAACGATTTGCCGATCACATCGTGTATTCTCAGTTGTTTTATATCGATATCACAAGAAGGGTAAGTTCAGTTTCTCAAGAAGGCTCACAGCGTTTGGAACAATCCATATTCCTCACGCCACATCCTGGATGCCTGACCAGCAGCATAGCCAAACATAACCCAACGCACCAGTTAGGCCTTGAGTGCATAAATACATATTTATGTTCCTATGAGAGTGGATTGCTTCTCCAAAATATGCCGAAGGACAACACTCATGTTGCCGTGGGGTTTTTTTTCAGTGCGCCATGTACGTGCTGCATACGGGACCTCGGTTTACTGCCTCGTCTGAATGACTAGACGCTGAGTTTGATTTTCCAGTCAAATTTAGGAGAACGGGTGACACCAGGATTAGAAGATACTAATGGACACCACGTTCATTAAAATATAAACTGTCGAAGTGGTGCATGAAATGTGTCTTGTAATGTTTGAACATGACAGTGATTTTCAATGACCCACGATTAACAGGAAAGCCCAACGCATCTGTCCATAGAAAAGCCAAATGATAATGTAAAAGATCAATGAATCTCTCCAATGGAAACTTGCAGATCTACAGTTTCAGTTTCAGTAGCTCAAGGAGGCGTCACTGCGTTCGGACAAATCCATATACGCTACACCACATCTGCCAAGCAGATGCCTGACCAGCAGCGTAACCCAACGCGCTTAGTCAGGCCTTGAGGAAAAAAAAAAGAAAAAAAAAGGGTCTGCAAAAAGTGATGGCATGATGTGCAGCATCAGTGACCTGAAAATCTGTTGACAGTTTGCATAGTTTTAAATCGCTAAAAAGAAAAACAAACAAACAAACAACAACAACAACAACAAAAACCAAAACCAAAACAGTCTTCTAACCAGCCGCCATGACTAGTGGTAAACACCGCAGATTAACGACTATTATTACCCCCGAAAACAGAGTATTGCTGCTTACATGGCAGTGTAAAAACGGTCATAGACGTTGAAGCCCACTGGTGTACATACGAGTGAACGTGAGAGCTGCAACCCACGAATGAAGAAGAAGAAGAACGACTAGAAAGAAGCAGGTACGAGCCTCCTGCAGAGGTATATTTTTCTGCAAGTAGAGGAAATTGGTGGTGCTCTGCAATCAAGGGGCACGCTTACTCAGTCTGGCTTCGCGACTAAGCGAGTATTGTCGTCAGTACTAGGGGTCTCAGAATGTGGCGTCCAACGTATGTTAAATCAGAACAAGCTCTACTGAACACTGACACATCGAAGTGTCTCAGCAGCAATGCAGGATTTCCTCTGATGTGCGATCTGGCGACCTAACATGGATAGCTCTCTATTAATTCCTGGCACAGAGACTACGACTGACGAACTTAGGTGAGGCTGTGTAAGGCGGACTCGGAATATACAGTTTGGGCTTGTGCCATGGAAACTCCTCAGAAGCAAAACAAATCAGTTTTCTATGCAGCTCTAAAGCCTAGGTTTTACTTGTAAACTCATACTCCAAAGAGAGATTCAGAGAAAAAGAGAGAGAGAGAGAGAGAGAGAGAGAGAGAGAGAGTAAATGTAAATTAAAATTCATCCCAAATACAATAGAATGTTTTCTCCTTTGAATATATTGTTGACTGAATCAAACTATCACAACACTATTTAACTTGAATCATATCAGCATGAGACTCCAGCCATTTAAAAAGTTTATATTCTTTGGCTTTTCTCCACTTTTCTGACAAAGTGTTGAATGTATACATAAAGGGATTGATTGCAGAGTTTAAAGGTAATACGAATATTGCTAAAGCTACATTCACTTCTCCAGGTATAGGAATACCAGCCAATGCAGATATTCCACACAATCCAATAGGAAACCAACACATGAAATCGGTTAATGCAATAGTAATCAGCCGTCGAGCTATGGTAATGTCTTGTGACATTTTGGTAGAATTAGTCTTCAGAGCATTGCTCTGTATGGACCAATAGATGAATGCCTGACCCAGGGAGATGAATAAAAACAATACAAAATTCAGGACAATCAATACACTGAAAGAATACAATTTTCCTTTGAACTCTTGCTTCGTTACTGGCAGTGGAATACAAATACCAGTCTGGCTGTAGAACTCCCAGTGTGAAGTCACAGGAAGTAAAGGCAACAAGGCAATAAACCAGCCAACTATCCAGATCAGTAGACAAACCACTGCTGCTGATGTTCTCTTAAATCTTAAAGCGCTGAAAGGAAAGCAGAGGACAATAAAGCGATCTAAAGTGATCAGGCAAATGATCAGAGCTGATATCTCACTAGACATAAGAGAAAGAAATCCGGCTACTCTGCAAGTCACGCTGTTTTTCCACATGTCATCATGATGCAGATATTTGCCACGTAACCATTCATCAGCTACTCCTATAATAGCCATGTAAACACCCATCAGAAAATCAGCCAAAGTAAGGTTTGTGACAAACACACTGAAGCCACTGGAAGAAGTCATTCTCTTTGAAAACAAACGAGCACAGAAACAGAGGACGTTACCAGACACAGCCAGAGAGGCGATCAGCCAAAGAAATCCACGGTACGTCCATGACTGCAGTAAATCTTCACACGAAGAAATTTCGTCTTTCGGGGCATGACACGACGAAACCTCGAAGTTTTCGGGGAGTATTTCACTGCAGCATAGTTTATAGTTTTGTGCTGAAATAAATCGTAGACGAGAAAGTGCTTTGAAAATGTCGGGTGGAAATGTTTTCACGGGACTACCATCTAAATACAGTTCAGTCAGATGTGGATTTATCTGAAAAGTACTTGAACTTAGAGTATGAATGAAAGTAAAAGTAAGATTTAGTTTTTTTAAGCGTACAAAATGTGTAAACACTGTAAAATCAAACACTGTCAGTGTAGTGTATGACATATCCATAACAGTGAGAGCAGTTTGTTGAATACCAGACGACGAATCAGCACTGACAGACGTTATAGGATTATTGGACAAGGACAATAACCGCATATCTTCTAAGCTGAGAAATGAAGTCATGTTGACATGCTGCAGTTTGTTCCCACTGAGGTCAAGAAACCTCAAATTTAACAACTTCATTTCGGGCAAGAGGGACAAAGAACACTTAGCAAGAACAAGATGAATAAGATACACGTTGGTATTAACATCAGACAGAGTTAGACCAGAACCTGTAGCATCCAAGGAGCGGATCTGTGGGAAAAGTACTGCATGGAAAGGCTGAGCACACAGAAAAGTGTTAACCTGACAGAGGCAGCTAACAGGACAGGTAGCATTGCACCACAATTCATCGTCATGCATTGGACAGTGAGGCCAACCATCACACACGTGGTCACTGTGTACACAGACCATGGAAAGCCGACACCGGAGAAACCCTGGACACGTCATCTCACCACATCCTTCTTCATCCCCGTGATCTATACAGTCATGCATCCCATTGCATCGTGTGTAAACTGGCAGACAGTCGTTGAATTCTCCAGGACAACGATAATGACTTTCTGGGCAAGGCTCACTGGAATTCATTTGGACTGTTGTGAACTTTGAAACTCCATTGAAATTGACAAGAACGGGGGATGGCAAACGTACCTTGGAAACACGTCTCCTTCGGAAAGCTAAACATTTCTTTTCGTCTGATTCATCTAGACAGTGGGACAGTTGATCACACACTCTGTCAAATGAAATACATTGACCATTTGCACATGTGAAAACGGTATTGCTACAAAGAGAATGCTTACAGAACGATTCATCACTGGAATCTGGACAGTCAGCCGTGAAGTCACACACCAGGGAATATGACAGAGTAGTTGTGTCTTCACTGCACGTGAATGTGGGTGTTAAAGAGACGTGAAGATCTGTGTAATTCAACATATTAGTGGATGAGAACTGGTCAGAGTGAAGACATGAAGCTGTATAATGCTGGCCACACTCTTCACCATTGTTGGAACCACAAGATAATAGTTTGTGAACCACATGATTGTCATGGCACTCTGTCACTGAGTATTGTCTGTTTGGCCGTGATAATTGTGTATTAACTAAAGGAATTCTCTTTGGATAACGGAATGTTTCTGCAGTCTTTTTTAATTTGACTTCACAGGATATCCATAATCGGATTATACTTTCATAGTCAGCACATTCTATTTGCCTAGTTCTCATGTATACGATAGAAAGAGCGAAACAATATATCTTTCCGTCGCTAATAAAAACATTGTTATATGAATGGTGAAAAACAGTTCTGTCTTCAGTATAATCACAATGTCTATACATGTTAGGCAGTGCCAAATTGTTTGAATACAAACCCACCATAAATAATCCAATAGAACCCCAGTACCTCTTTGCCTTATTGGTAACTGCATCATATGGATCATATAGACATGAAGGGAATCTCAGTGTTCCACCAAGCGAATTACAATCCTCATCACACATTTTATTGACATCTGTTTTGTCTCCGTCAAATGTGCCCAGTTTCACAAAGAATTTGTAACAGCGGCCACACAAGGCCACCATGCCTTTACAATCAGCACTGCTGAACGGACAGTGCTCTGTTTCATCTCGCCCATCCTCACAGTCTGTTTTCAAGTTGCAGTCCATGTGGTGCTGAAAGCTGGAATAATGCTCCACTGAACAGTTCCAAAAACCATTGGGTAGCTTCTGGGGTGCTTTTCTTTGAGGGAAAAAGGAAAACAACAACTGGAAACACGACGACGTGCTTTCTTTGACGCAATTATCATTTGAAACAAAAACAGAAATCTGTGAGGTATTGAAACAGTAGGTCCGGGCAGTCCACTTTTGGGAACTCCAGACCATCGTTAACTGGTTACTTTGTTCAGATGGACTGATAGAATCATTGTATTTTTCCTTGTGGCGAAACAGAACGACATGTGTTGTCTGTGGTGCAAGTTGTTTGAAACTGATCATGAGGACATGTCTGGTGGGCACAGGAAAACCTCTCCACCAAGGACCTGTATTGTAATTACTTCCCTGTCTCTCCATCGTCATATACCCAGACGACTTTGATGTCATCACAAGACGTATGGGTCCAGGTGCTTAATTTACATTGTGTTTGAAGTTAAGAGAACCATTTTATATATGAAATTATGAGTGATGAGTGAAATGCCTTAATAAAACATCTAGCCATAAAGAGCACACCAGTCATGCACACATGAAATAGTCCAGTCAAACGACATGTTGCTTCATGTTATGAAATGAAACAGGACTGAATGTGAGACAGGAAAGTAATTATTCAATAGCAAAGAAAACATGTTTACTTCCTATGTTCATAAGAAGACAGAAATTACGAATCATTGAAAACATTATCATCATGACAGATTTGCAGAAGACAAGTGCTCTGACTACATGCTGGCTGTTTCTTGTCTGACAGCCAGAAAGGTGTTCAGTTGTGAGGTGCTGGGCAATGCAGAGTTAAGTACGAAAGGAAATGCCAAGTTGGGCATTGTGAACGTGTTGGGGACTATGATGAAAGCACTATGGCGTATCGTACCTTATTTTCTTGTGGGTGTGTGGGTGAAGAACAATTTTAAATGAGAAGAGACAGGCAGTCAAACAAAGGATGTAGCAGACAACCAGATGCACACAGAAGAGAAATGAAGGAAAGATAGAAACATGTCCGTATATACATGTGCATTTACAGTGAG
The DNA here is from genome assembly GCF_041734735.1 of Babylonia areolata. NCBI lineage: Eukaryota > Metazoa > Mollusca > Gastropoda > Neogastropoda > Buccinidae > Babylonia > Babylonia areolata. Next base: position 34,431,450 of record NC_134894.1, read on the forward strand.
CGCGTTGTTGCTTTGTTAAAAAATACAAAAAAACATCATGCGGACATGCACCAGGTTGTAAACAAAAAAGAAATTGTTTCTCAAATCTGATGTATCAACGTAGCCAAGATTTGGGCTTTCCAAAATCATAGTCAGCAAGAGCTAAAATAGCAAGACAGGAACATAACAATGATGAGTATTTTCATCAATATAATCACCACCAAAGAAGCCACCCTTACATCACCAACATTTCAAGAATTACACCCCAATCATAGTATTTGCAACAAGACAAGTTCAGCAACAACACCCTTGTTGAAATACGAAAGACATGAACATTAATATTAATTCACATATTTTCCACCTTCTCAGTGATTTGCACTATATAAACAAATGTTGAGTTGAATTTCATCTCTTCTGATGTCTGCGACAGTGCGAATACGTATATGTTTCTATCTTTCTGTGTATATTGTTGAGGTGTTGTGTGGACGGAAGAGAGTGAGAGTGAGATTGATCTTCGAATATGATTTGAATTGTGCATCATTTGGGCAGTGTGTGTATATGCTTGGTTCTAAGTATCCAGATATGGGTTTAGGTATTGTCATATGGTTTTAAGTGTTTAGGTATTGTGATACAGATTTAAGTATTGTGATATTGGTGTTGTGATATGATATTTTCTGATTTTGGCATTGTGATGTTTGATACGTATGCTGAGTGTTGCACATGATGATTTTGTGCGTGTATATTCATAAATTACTGCTAGTGTTTGACGGTATGTCAATGCAAGGGCATGTGTTGAAGTTGCCATTTTACTCAATGCAAAATCTTAATCAAATTCTTATTTTTTTCTTTTCGCACTAGTAGTAGTAGTAGTAGTAGTAGTAGTAGTAGTAGTAGTAGTAGCAGCAGCAGCAGTAGTAGTAGTAGCAGTAGTAGCTATAGCAGCAGCAGCAGCAGCAGTAGTAGTAGTAGTAGTTGATACAGTCAGCAGAGAAGGCTTATGGAAGAGCATGGAGAAGCTGGCTGCCCCAGCAAGTCCATTACATTCGCTCGGCAGTTCCACAACGGCATGATGGTGAAAGTTTTGGATGATGAAGATGGGTCAGAGGCCTTCCAAGTGACAAACGGCGTCAAACAAGGCTGCGTTCTCGCCCCGACTCTGTTCATTATGGTATTCTCCGCCATGCTGGCAGATGCCTTCCGTGACTGCGAAGAAGGAATCCACGTCAGGTAGAGGACTGATGAGAGATTGTTCAACTTCAGGCGCCTGCAGGCTGTTACAAAGTTGAAAGAGATTATTATCAGAGACTTCTTGTTTGCCAATGACTGCGCACTCAGCATCAGCACAGAGCAGAAGACGCAGTGTAAATTGGACTGCTTCTCACGAGCCTGCGACAACTTCGATCTCACAATGGGCACCAAAAAGACCGAATTATTTACCAGCCTGTCCCAGGAAAGCCATACCAGGAGCCATGCATCACAATGAAGGGGCAGAACCTCCAGGCAGTCGACAACTTCACCTACCTGGACAGCACGCTCTCTCGCACAGTGAACACATGCTGAGGTCAACAACAAGATCGCCAAAGCCGCCTTTGGGAGACTCCGTGAGAACCTGATAGCGGAGACTCAGAGCTACCACCAAGCTGAAGGTCTACTGTGCAATGGTCCTTACCACCCTCCTTTACGCCAGCGAAACCTTGACTGTATACAGCACACACACTAAACAGCTCAATCGCTTCCACCTGAGCTGTCTCTGCAGACTCCTCCACATCAGGTGCAGGACGAAGTCCCCGACACGGATGTCCTGGAACGAGCTGATCTCTGCAGTGACTACACCCTCCTGCAGAAAGCCCAAGCCAGGTGAGCTGGGCATGTGGTCAGAATGCCAATCGACTGCCTAAGCAGCTGCTATACGGAGAACTGTGTCAGGGCAAGTGCTCAATTGGAGGGCAGAAGAAATGCTAAAGACTGCCTCAAAGCGTCCTTTAAAGACCTGGGCATTGACAACAATACGTAGGAGACACTTGCTCTGGACCGTCCAGCTTGGCGCAGCAAGATCGCCACAGGAGCCCAAGCAGCTGAAGCCAGGTGCATCACCAAGGCGCAACGAATGCGTGCTGTTCGCAAGGCCCGAGCATCATCCACTGCCACGATAGCACCCACTCACTTGTGTCCCACATGTGGGCGAGCCCTCAGGGCCTGGATTACTCACCAGTCACCTCTGGACCCACAGCCACCGATCTTCCATCTGATTCTTGAAGCCATCGTCATCTTCGAATCTGCACGAATATCATCATTATCATCACCATCAGTAGTATTAGTAGTAGTAGTAGTATTCTGAATCACAATCTGAGTTCTCATACCCGCTCTTTCATTTCCATTCCTACTTTCATGATCTGAATAACATTACGCAGGTTTTGATGTTTCCCAATATCCCACCTCACCCCCACCACCCTTCTCATTCACCTGTTCCATAAGCTGTTTTTCTTTTTGTTGTGTTACCCCCCACCCCCTCCACTATCTCATTCACATCCTACAAAATCACATACGTCCCCCTCCACCGCAAGCCCCATTCTCCAAATGTTTTCCCTTTCTCTTTACTTTTCCTCTTATTTTTACTTTTTTTCTCCACTGCTTTTCCCCCTTCTTCCTCATCTCTTCGCCCCGCTCTCGTACATCCTCAACCTCTTGCATCACTCTTCCCGACGCGACGTTCTCTCACACCCAATATCATATCAGCTAACAGTCGTGCCCCAGTATTTGAACGCATCATCAGCGGATGTACTCGACAGAAAATGCACAAGGTTAACCACCTGTACTGGTTATCCTTTTCTTCACTGAATTCCAAAGATGAAATAGCTCTCTGGAAAGCCTCGTCCAGATCAGTGTGAATGGGTGATTTTACATTCTGTCTTGGACTTTACCGTTCCAGATCCAAACTGTCACGGTAGCCGAACATTTCAAGACATGTTTTGTCAGTTTGCAGTTTGAAGGCGTGCGATCCTCATGGGGGTTGATCCCTTAGCCCACCAGGTTCCTTCCACTGGTCATGATCTGGTCTCTGTACTGCCTGCTAAAGTCCGAACCAGGAAGTGGCGAGATTTGGTGCTGCTGCGTTGTCCTGCTCTAAGAGTAATTTCAGTACCCCCTTGAGTCGTGTGTACACCGACATACTATGTGAACGTACCTCTGGCACTTTAAATACTCGCAGATTCATCTTCGAGGATATTTCCGAAGATCGTTATCAACTGTCTCGCATAGTTTTATTCTAAGTTCCTGTTGCTTTTTTGAGTTTTGAAAACGGCAGTTGTTGTTTTTTTCCAAGGTTTCCATTCATATATCCTTTACGTTCCTTTTTAATTACAAAAAAAGTCAAATTTGACTTGTGGTCAAAAGACAGTGTAGTTAAATTCACGCGCTCTTTTTCCTTGAAACGAACAGTTGAAGCACTCTCACATCTCTCGGTGAAGGAATTGTGTCTATATCAGAAGGTTAAAGATCGCTGTGAACATGTATATGCCATTTGTGCATCGTCAAACTCGATGGCTGGTCCCAAGCTGATGGAAACAGTTTGAAAATGAAGGGGCCAAAACGTAAACGACGAAATCGATGCCTGAAACACCCAGCTCAGCAGGGAGCTGAAGTGTGCAGGCAATCACCCCATCAGCTGTCAGTCTCGGCTCTTTTCACAAGCTATGCACAGTGCAGCTCGTGAAATAACTGGTGATACACTGACAACACATAATATGCAATGCACATGATTTGCATATCGTCTCCGGAATATCAGAACTGCTGGGCATTGCCAAAAATCGTGATCATAATAATAATGATAATTATTATTATTATATTTATATAGCGCTGAATCTTGTGCAAAGACAAATCAGAGCGTTTTCGCACCAGTCATTCAAACGCATGCATAACTCTAAAACTGGAGGGGGGGGGGGGGGGGGGGGGGGACTGAAGACAAAGAAGAGGCAGGGAAGGGAGGCTATTTTGGGAAGAGGTGGGTTTTAAGGCCAGACTTGAAAGAGCTGAGTGTGGAGACCTGACGAAGCGAAAGAGGAAGTTCATTCCAATTACAAGGTCCAGAGACAGAGAAAGAACGGCGGCCAACAGTCGAGTGCTTGAATCTGGGTATGTGTAAACAGAGTGGATCCGAAGCCGATCGTAGAGAGCGAGATGGAGCGTAGAGGTGAACGCAGACACAGAAATAGGAAGGGACAGATTTGTGAATACATTTATAATCAATGCTATAGTATGATGTGATCATGCTACAGTATGACAAATGTTTACAGTTATGAACATCTAATATTCCCCATGCACCTATTTGAACACTTGTTTATTGGCGATGTGTTCAATGTATCTGATGTTTAGTATCTTCCCATGAATCTCATCTCCATGGCTTGAATTCTCCTTACCAAATAAGCCTTGAGGGTCCATGTCTCGCATGCATACAGGAAGATGGAAAGTACCACAGGGCACGCACGATTCTGATCTCCTATTTCATGTAGATGTTGCTGTCCTTCCATACAGGTTTTAGTCTGGACAATACTGATGTTGTCTTGGCTACCTTTGAGAGGACTTCTGGGTTAGATCCTTTAGTTCCTAGCTTCTGTCCCTGAACAGTTATATCAGCAATGGCGGTCGTATTGTGGCTGGCCATCACCTTGGTGATTTCGGCCCTGATTTCCATGCCATTTCCTGTGAATGTTTTATCCAGCTTTTTATCAAGCTGGGCCAGTTCTTGCTTACTTCTTGCCAAGCCGTCAATGTCGTCTGTTAAGCGAAGGCAACGAAGTGTCAAATCGACTTGTGAAGTGTCATACACCAGGAACTTGATTGTACCACAGCACTGTACACAGGCCTGAAACCCAGAATTCAACTAAATTATCTTTGTCATTACAAAATGAAATCAGTCCACATACTCAACGTATGGGCTTGCATGTCATACAAAGACAGTCAGTTGAATTTTTCGTTGTATTATATTAAACCAAAGCAAAGTGTGTGTGTGTGTGTGTGTGTGTGTGTGTGTGTGTGTGTGTCGCGCGCGCGCGCGCTCGCATGTGTGTATGTGTGTGCGTTTGCATGTGTGTGTGTTAAACTGTCTCTATCATCTTTATATGTCTGTCTTACGCACACGCATGCGTGCGTGCGCGCGCGCTCGCACACACACACACACATATATACACACAGGCGCAATTGTGGATACATTGTGTGCACATAGTTAGGAACTCTCTCTCTCTCCCTTTCTCTCTCTCCAACACACACACACACACACACACACACACTAACACATTTATATGTATGTATGTATGTATGTATGTATGTATGTATAGACGTATACATATAGATGAAACCTTTCCCAACCACGGACCAGGCGGAGGAGGAAACCTTTCCCAACGGCTGTGAAGGCGGTAGGGGATGACCAAAGGGCAGGGGCAGCTCTTATCCTTGGCTGGAAGTCGTCCTAGGAGACGGAACTCTGAAGAAAAAAACTGCACCTGCCGAGGCCGTGGCAGTATCTGCACCTGTGGGACTGTGAGCGTCGGTAGGCGAGAGAGTGGGGAAGGGACTGCACAAGTCCTCTTCACTAAAAAAAAAAAGTCACCTGAGCTGGTCAGGCAACCAGGCTAATGTCGGAACGTCGAGCTAGCCCTTCAACACCCAGCTTTGCCAAGCCCTGAGGCGATGGAGAAGTGGTAACGGGGACAGGCAGAGGATGCTGCTGGCAGTTCCTGGTCACGACTCTGCATCCAGGCGGCTGTGGGGTGATGGTCCTCCGCCGTAGACTGGGGCAGATGCGGCGCCCGTATCCTCCCACAGTGTCAGAGCAGCCCTTTTTAGGGACAGCACTGCTGTCCCTACATGGGGAAGGGGAGATAAAAGGATCCCTAACCAAAGCCTGCTTTGATAGTACCTAGTAGGAAACCGCGCCTACTTGGACATCCAGCACTAGCGGCCGAAAACAACAGAAGAAAAGAACCAGGAGTCATGCCCTGACTCCGGGTGCCTGGAATGTTCGCACCGTTTTAGACAGAGACGACAAACCAGAAAGGCGCACAGCGCTCATTGCTAGAATGCTTGATCACTACCAGGTGGACATAGCAGCCCTGAGCGAAACCAGTTTGCTGATGAAACCCAGCTGGAGGAAGTTGGAGGGGGCTACACCTTCTACTGCATTGGGAAGCCAGATGGCACCCCAAGAACCACAGGTGTGGGCTTTGCCATACGAACCAAACTTGCACGACAGCTTGACAGCCTACCACGTGGGATAAACGATAGGCTGATGACCCTGCGTCTGAAGCTGAACGAGGATCGCTTCTCCACAGTCATCAGCTGCTATGCCCCGATGATGACCAACCCTGATGACATCAAAGAAGCTTTCTACGTGGAGCTAGGCTGCACCATTTCAGCGGTAGACAGAAAAGGCAGGCTGATCATCCTTAGGGATTTCAATGCCCACGTTGGCGTGGACTTCTCCTTATGGCCAAAAGTCCTAGGACAGCACGGCACTAACAAGTGCAACTCCACCGGACTGCTTTTGGTCTCGCTCTGCGCGCAGCATGGACTGACCATCACCAACACCCTCTACACCCTCTTCCAACAAGTGGACAAGTGCAAGAACACATGGATGCAGCCCCGCTCTAAGCAATGGCACATGCTGGACTATGTGATTGTCCAGCAGAGAGACAGAGGTGATGTTTCCATTATACGCTGCATGAAAGGAGCATTCTGTTGGTCGGACCATCGCCTGGTGCACAGAATGATGAACATCAGACCTGTACGCAAGCTCCAACCAGCCAGGCAGAAACGCCCTAGGAAGCTGAACATCCACCACCTCCCTATCACCAAGGACGTGCTGCAGCAGCAAATCCTAGCAGCTCTCCAAAAAATTCCTGCATCTGACTGATGTAGAAGAGGTATGGAGTACCTTTAGAGATGCTGTGTATACAGCAGCAGCTGACACACTCGGCTTCGTACAGAGGAGCCACAAAGACTGGTTTGACGAGAACGACTCTGGAATCTCCAAGCTCCTGGACACACTGCATATACGGCATCAGGATCACATTTCCGATAAAGACTGCCAGAGGAAGAAGAACCATTTCTTGCAAACTAGGCAACTCATACAGAAGAGGCTACGTGAGATGAAGAACACCTGGTGGGAGAGAAAATCCGAAGAGCTTCAGTCCGCTGCTAATGCTCATGACATGAAGACCTTCCATGATGGTCTCCGAGCTGTGTATGGGCCGAGAGTCACAGGATCAACCCCTGTCCGAGCCTTGGACCAGACCACCCTCCTGACAGACAAGAAAGACATCCTTGCTCACTGGGCAGAGCACTTCAACACCATCCTCAATAGGGACTCGTCCATATCTGACGAGGTAATTGCAGCCCTCTCACAGCTACCAGTCAATGACTCGCTAGCTGCCCCTCCTACCAAGACCGAGACCCGGCAGGCCCTGAAGCTGACAACGTCAGGAAAAGCACCAGGAGCGGATGGAATCCAGGCCGACATCTACAAGTATGGAGGCGAGGTGCTGACAGACAAGCTGACTGCCCTGTTCCAGTCTATCTGGGAGAGAGGGGAGGTCCGCCAGGATTTCAAGGATGCTTCAATTGTCCACATTTACAAACAGACTGGTTGACCATGTCTCCAACACAGTCATCCCTGATGCACAGTGCGGCTTCCACTCAGGCAAGGGAAACATGTGACATGGTGTTTGCCATACGCCAGATGAAGGAGAAGTGCCGTGAGCAGAACAAGGAGCTCCACATGGTCTTTGTAGACCTAAGGCCTTCGACACGGTGAACCGCCGTGGTATGTGGAAGATCCTCCTGAAGTTCGGCTGCCCAGAGAGCCTAATCCAGGTCATTCCACGATGGCATACAGGCGAGAGTACAGGAAAATACTGACATGTCGGATCCGTTCCCTGTGGTAAATGGAGTGAAGCAGGGCTGCGTCCAGGCACCCACACTGTTCTCCATTCTCTTCTCTGCCATGCTGATTGACACCTTCCAAGACTGTGACCGGGGCATCTACATCCAGTTTCGCACAGATGGCAAACTTTTCAACTTGCGGCGACTCCACCTCAACCTCCTGCAGGCGCTCTGGACTCACCATCAGCCTCAGCAAGACCGAGTCCATGTATCAACCAGCTAGCTTACAGAATGCCAGTGCTTCCCCCCCACCTGAACAGAAGCTGCATATTACATGCGGATGGGGCTGATGACGAGATATGAAGGTAGATGGTTGTTGGTTGCACAATTCTATTTATCACACTGGATTTGTTCGAGAGACAGGGCATTGACTGCTTTGGGGAAAAAGCTATTGGCGAAGCGATTGGTTTTCGTCCTCTGAGCTCCATTCTCGACATTAGATTTAATGGTCCGCAGAATATTGGTTGAAAGCATATAGGGAATTCTTAGACTCTTGAATCTCTTCCATCTGAAAAAGAGTATCAGTGTCCTTTTTCATCGACTTGCTTGCCGCATACGGAACCGGGCAGAATTTTGTTCTAACTGAATAAAAAAAAAAAAAAGGGGGGGGGGGGGGGGGGGGGGGGGGGGTGTCTTACGTTATATTTAGTCCCTATGATAACAGTAAATGGATGAAGAAAGTATTACAAGAACCCCCAGCCCCCCACCCCCGCCCCCTCCTACCCCCAATTTCTGACCTGTCGATAAAAAATGTTTAAGACCCACCATGACATGTTTCTTACAAGAGAGAAGAAACATTTTCAGGAGTGTCACTTTTGCATGTACCGTCACCGTTTTGCTGTCGGCTCTGAGGAAAGCTTACTGTTCACTTTTCACTTCCTCTTCTTTTCGTAATCCTGTCAACAACAACTCGATGGGAAGTGGTAAGGACCATGCAGCCCCTGGGACACACCCAGAATCCGACATCATATTACTTCATCGTATCTTATCTCACTACCTTTGCGAAATTGGTACTCGTCCTTTCGTGCTTCATCGTTTAACGCCCATTTTCAAGACTGCGCCCTAAAAATAGCGTAATTTCTGTACATACGGATATCGGGGAACTGAGTGGATACAGCTTATGTGATATTTTTTGACTCAGGAGGTCGAAAGCTACACAGAAAATGGTACTACGTACATTATCCCGACATGCCAATTTTTACCCATTTTTCAAGGAGCGACCTGATGAAAATACTGTTGTTGTCTTTGTTGTTGTTGTTGTTTTTAATGCGGATATCTTGAAACTGAGTTGACGTACTTGTGGACACGGGAGGTCAAATACTATACAGAAAGGTGTTCTGCACACATTATTCCGATATGACCGATTTACGCCCCCTTTTTCCCTTCCGAATGCACCCTATGAAATAGTGCATCTTTTTTTTAAAATGCGGATATCTCGAAATAGGTTGATGGAGCTCACTGTTTGTACTCGGGAGGTTCGTACAATTTAAAAAGATGTTCTATAGACATTGTTCCGATATGACCTATTTACGCCCTTTTTTCTTAGCACGCCTAAAAAAAAAGTGCAATTTATTTAACAGCGGATATTTCGTAACTGAGTTGATGCAGCTCAATCTTAATGGTAGGTCTGGCCTCAGGAGTTCAAAAACTATGCATACAGAGGTGATACACACATTTTTCTGACATGCTCACTTTTCAGGACTCGACTGGAAAAATATAGTGCAAATTCTTTAAATACGGATATCTCGGAACTGAGTTGAAGTTGCTCAATTGTTGTGGTATTTTGAGATTCGGGAGATCAAAAACTATATAGAAAGTGACTCTACACACGTTTTCCCGATATCACCGATTTACGCCCATTTTCCAGATGGTGCCTTAACAAATTAGTGCAAGTTCTTCAAATGCAGATATCCCGGGACTGAGTTGGTGCAGACCTATTTTTATGGTATTTTTGGGACTTGGGAGGTCAGAAATTATAGAGAGAGTGGTACTACACACAAGTATCCCGACATGTCCAATTTACGCCCATTTTTCAAGGGCGCGACCTGAAAAAGTACTGCAATTTCTTCAAATGCCTTCATCTCGGAAATGAGTTGATGCAGCTCAATTTATGTGTGGTTGTTTTTTGTTTTGTTTTTCACTCAAGCTTTTACATTAGAAAAAAACCAAAGAAAGAAAAGGAACGGACGTATTGAGCGTCTCATTGTATAGAAGCTTACGATTCCAAAAGCTGCATTCGCATCTCAGGCAGATTTGATGTTCCGATGGAAAATTCATCTTTCTTTTATTACATTCTGTCTTCTCTCTCCAGGAAATGTTTTCGTCATTTTCTTTTTCTTCTCTCTCCATGAAATGTTTTCATATTTTCATTTTCTGGTTTCTCTTTTCAAATCATTTTGTTACAGACTGAAGACTTGAATGTCCATCCTTTTTTTCTGTTTTCGTCTCTTACTGGACATTTTTCAAGCTTTCATAAGAAAGATAGATGTTAAAGTAAAGTTGTTTCATGAAAAAGATATTCACGCATGTACTTCCGAGGATAAAACATTTGAACTTTCCTCACACTTTTCACAAACTGTCCTGCCACATCTACCGTTCTTCAGGATCGAATTTCTCTCAAATCGATGAAATGAAGGGAGGGTAAGGAAGGGGGTGATGTCCATTAACACGAACGGACGGAACGTGTGGTCATGTCCTAACAGAAACCACTGTCCTTATATGAACTGTTAGGCTCTTGCCAACGAAGTGGACAAGTCACTGACGTATTCATCTAACCACTATGCCACGCAGTCAGGATCTACCTTTTTCTTTTGCGAAAATTTTGTATGCTTAACTAGCAATTTGTAGAGCTGCGTTGTGTATAGTCTCTTCAAGAGGATGTAGCGTGCGTGAGTTATTACACCGGAAAATAGCGGAAGCCGGAAACCAGAAAGGCAAATATTTGCACACGTCATGGTGTGTTCGTGTTCTCGGTTTTAGACATAATTAAGTAAAAATCAGTGATGAGTATCTTTTACAAACATAACAGTGTTGATTTTCTAACGTTTAAAAGCAATCATTACTGTGCCATAATTTTGTACCGGAATAAACTGACGATCGAATGATTAAAATTTAATTTAGAATGAAAACAACAACAACAAAACTGAAAATTAATTATCAATTGCGAACATTAAGATGAATCTATATTCATAATATTCACAAACACACACAGACACAGACACACTCAAATAAAATATGTATTGCCAGTGTGGGCTAAAAAAACAACAACAAAAAAACAAATACAAAACACGTCTCACTGATACAGTTTTCACGTTCCATAAATATATTAACGACAAAGAAAAGGAACAAACTTCGACACAATTTCTATATGTGTCTATCCACAATTTGGAGGAGGAAAAAAAGTATATTTTCTGCTTTGTTTCTTTTTTTCTATCGGTATGGCATCGAAGTCTGTCAAGACTGTAAACTCCTCCAGGGTTTGAAATTCGCGAAGAAGACGTGAATCGGTATCATACAATGCACTGATTCAGATATTGTAGGTTGTAAGTGAGGGTGTGGGTTCGAATCCGGCTCTCGTGCTTTCTCCCAAGTTTGACTGGAAAATCAAACTGAGCGTGCAGTTCGTCGGAGGAAACGATAAACCGTGGTCCCGTGTGCAGCACGCACTTGGCGCACTGAGAAAGAACCCATGGCAACGAGAGTGTTGTCCTCTGGTAAAATTCTTTAGAAGAAACCTAATGATAGGTACACAAATATATATCCATGCACTCAAGACCTGACGAAGGGAAGTCGATGCAAGTGTCTCTGATGTCACTGATTTGTGCCTGAGATTCGTGCGGCGCTAGTGCGCGAGGGTGTCGTGTGTGATGGGGGTGGTGGTGGTGGTGGCGGTAGTAGTAGTTAGTGGTGGTGGTGGAGGTGTGATTACCTTGGTGGTGGTGGTGATGGTTGTGGTGGTATTGATAAGCGTGGTTGATTAGTTTGGTGGTGACTGTGGTGGAAGTGGTGGTGTGAACGTGGGCGTGTGTGTGTGTGTGTTCTTGCGTGGTGTGTGTGTGTGTGTGTGTGTGTGTGTGTGTCCTCTCGTGGTGCGTGTGTGTGGGTTGGTGTTTGAGTGTGTGTGCGCGCAGATGCATGCGAAAATGTGTGCGGGAGTGTGTGGGGGTGTTTACAATCCGACGGCTTGACTGATTTTTAGATGACACAGATGGTGTGTCACGATTCTGTGACGTAGATACAGTGAAGGCACGCGTGAGCACTTGTGTGACATTTAAAGGGACTGCTTACTGTAGGAACGTGCAATTCTGCTATGGTTTGATGTAGGTGTTACCAAAATGGATCTATCTATCTATCTATCTGTCTGTCTATCTATCTATCTATATTGTACTTATGTGGTGCAAGCTCCCCAGCTCTAAGCACCTCACATGAGACAATACATACACAAAAGTGCATCATACTACACAACAGCACATGAGGATATAGAATTGAAAACAATATATATATATATACAAATACAATACCAGAAATTGCAGATATGAATAGTTACATACAAGAAAATCAAAGGCACAAAATGAGTAATGCAATACAACACAATATGCACACACACACACACACACACACACACACACACACACACGAACACGTGCATCCATATGCACACACACGCACGCGCGCACAGTAAATATCCACCCACAAGCACACACACCACATGGAAACTTCAGTGGGGAGGACGGAGGGGGGCTCAGAAATGGGGTGTAGAGGGTGAGAAGAGACAGGCAAACGACTATGCTTCGTCACATCCAAATTCCAGTTTGAGCAGGTACGTCTATAATTTGACAGATTTTGTGAGTGACGGAGATTCAGAGGAAGAAAATTCCAGATACTGAAAAACCCTTTGACCAAATATCCGAAAAGATTCTGGGAACTAGAAGGAACGTCTCTCAAGAAAAGCTGAGAGAAGCGGAAGGGGTGTATATAAAGGACCGAAGATAAGTATGATGTCGTGCTGAATTCTGTACTGGATGGGCAACCAGTGAAGTTGACGCAGTCTCTCTCTCTCTCTCATCCCAATACCTCATACTATATCTCTGTCTGTCTCTCTTTCTCTACCAGTACCACACCTAATTCTCTCTTCGCTTCCACATATCTTCTACTCTCAGTCTCGATCTCTGATATAAAGAGTCCATGTGAATCATATTTTAAGAGCTAAATTAAGGTGATTATAACTGACACAGTAAGGATGCAAAGGTTTGGGCGATCATAGCATGTTGACGCGATATTAAGCCGAAAGCTACAACTCCACACAAACGCACGTGTATTGATATGCACACGCTAACATACGCGGGTACGCATATCAAACACACGAACATGCATTCAATTGCTTCAGGTGAAACAGCATCATTAAGATATGAATTTTGAAATAATCAAGTTATACAGCAATGTAACAGATAGACAGATACATGTATATATACATGCATACATACATAGACACATAGATAGATACATACATAGATAGAGTATGCATTAAAACACACACACACACACACACACACACACACAAACAAAAAAAAACAACACTCACGCAAACGATGAAGAGCAAAATTTTTTTTAGATTTAAAACTAGCTACGATGTATAGTAATGTAAAAGACAGGTATACATGTCGACAGATAGCGGCATAGAGACAGACAAAATAGGATGCGTATTGTTGTCACATGTCCAAGCAAGATCGCTGTCCTGTGGCGGAAAACACTTGTGTCGCAACCCCGGAACAAAATCACAATTGTATCTACAACCCACACACATACCCACTTCACACACACACACATAAAAGCATGCACGCACACGCAGACACACGCGAGCGCGCGCACTCCTATTATGTGATGGATCTATGAATTGATATTACATTGTGTTAACACAATGTACCGTATTGTTGGGTAGTGTAGTTTATTGTATCGTATCGTATCGAATTGCATTATACAAAATCACTCACAAATACACCCACAACACTTGCCATCTCTCTCTCTCTCTCTGTTTTTCTCTACTTCACACAATTCTAGTGGGTTTTCGCAATCTTTTCCTTTGTTTTGCTCGGGATGGGTGGGAAGTTTTTGTGTGTTCGCGTGTGCATACGAGAGTATGTGCAGGTGTGTGTGTGTGTGTGTGTGTGTGTGTGCTTGTGTACGTGCTTGCGTGTGTATGTGTGTGTGTGCGTATGTATATGTGTATATGTGTGTGTGTGTGTGTGTGTATGTGTGAGCATACGTATGTGTGTGCGTTTGTGCCTGTGCATGTGTGTGCACATGTGTGTGTGTGCGTGTGTGTGTGTGTGTGTGCATGCACACATGCGCGAGTACTTCTTTTAAAGGCAGTGAGTTCTGCACAGATGTGTGACTACACGCTTTCATCTGGTACTGCCATCTCTAAGTTAGAAAGAGCTGAAACGATAGCCACTTCTCAGTTTGACGGAAGAAACGTATGACTCGGGAGACGCGAGTTTGTGTTTTCTGCATGGAATGGATTGTGCTTTTTGTTTGAAGATAGCGTGACGCACGTGCACGGAGCAGCGATTGGCCCTAAAGCCTTTAACACGACAGTGTGTGTTCGTCTGAACGACAGAAGCACAATAACAGGAATCCTCCTCACCCCCGCCCCCTTTCATTCGAAAATGGACTCCAAGCACAATTCTCGATCATCACGCAAGAAAACATGAGAACTGCATCACATAGTAAACGCAGTGACAAAAAAAAAAAAAAAAAAAAAAGAAAAAAAAAAAAGAAGAAAGAACCCCCCCCCCCCCCCCCCCCCCAAAAAAAAAAACCCCGAACAAAAACGGTGCTGTGAAATGAAGTCCAACAGCCAAAATGAGTTCCATCAAGTGAAAACAAAGTTGTTGCATGTCTGCACCAAACCACTACAAAACGTAGAGGGCTTGATATCGTCACATACCTTAGTAAAATCTCTCTCTCTCTCTCTCTCTCATATACATACAGTCAGAAAGGATGAGAGATAGAGAGAGTCACACCCCCAATCTAAATTTATGGAATAACCCAGGAACAAATGTGACATCATGATACCCGAATCACTACCACCACTACTATTACTTCCACTATCATTATTTCTTCTCTTGCAAAAATCATACCATCATGTAGCAATCATTGTCGTTTCGTGTCCAAGTTAAAATCTCTTTCTGCCATCATGGCTCAAGCCATCAAACAATGCCAAAACGTGAAAACTCTAATATAGCATTCTGATGTTTTGAAATTCTGCCAACACGTACATATATGTGAAGGGACAGGAAAAAATGTGTGTGTGTGCGTGTGTGCATGTGTGTTGCAGTTTTAAATTTGACAGTAATTGTACGTTTCTCAAAGGGACTTGCAGTGAGTTTTAAACATGTGGGTCTTAAAAACCAAAAGCACTTTCAGCAAAATGTATTTGTTTTGGAGTCCTCAACAAAATTTCAAGTTTATATTGAATGCAGAAGGTAAGTGGAAGCCAATGTAAGCATTGTAACTGCGACGTGATAAGGACATGCTTTGATTTTCTTATAATTAGTCCGGCAGCACTATTTTAGAGTTTTAGCGGCAACTCAAGACACTGCAGCATGCGCAACAGTCATGGCTGATACAACTACCCATTCAGTCACTGTGTAGCAACTTAGGACATATACCGGCTGATTGATATGATTTTCGTCAATATTCCTTCTGTGTGTACCGATGAAAAGGAACATCATCACGAAGCATTGAGAGGAAGGGGTAAGAGTGTGAAAGAAATAAAGTGTGTGAACTGCTTTCGTCGTGTATGTATTTGTTTGTTGTTGTTTTTGCTGTGTGTGTGTGTGTGTGTGTGTGTGTGTGTGTGTGGCTATTCTATCAATTGGAGTGATTCATATATGATTATTATATGCGTTCTACATACCCAATAATGTGACAAAGATTTGTTAAGTCTATACGTGGTCCATGTTTCAGTATCAAAGAGAGTATTACTATGTTAAATTTGTCAAAGACAGCATCACAACTGTTAAACACACACACACGCACAGGCACACGCGCATACACGCATGCACACACATCCATGCTAATGATTTTTCTGTCAAGCTGCGAACCCAAACAACGACTGCACGTGTGATGATTTCCTCTGATAGTTATTTGTTCACGACTCCACGAGATCAGACCAATTCTAATATCAGTTAACAAACTGTATGAGAGAAGTATTGGTGGGGAAAATACACACCTTGCCTCACGTCTCTCAAGCGGGAATGGATGTCATAGTACATGACACTGGTCCAAAGATCCAAAGAAAACACATTTCAGTGGAGATTTAATCAACACACATGGCCTACGTTTAGCTTGACAGAGAAAAAACAAAGGTACAGGAATATACGAGTTTGAAAGTTTGAAAGTGACGATGAAGTCAAAAGTGTTGTGAGCGACTGGCTGAGACATCAGTCCAAAGATTTTTACGCTGAGGGAATACGGAAGCTTGTGCACAGATGGGAAAAGTGTGTGACAGTGCTGGGAGACTACGTTGAAAAAAAAAGAAGAAAAAAGTAAGCTTCTATCTGTATTAGAAGTCCTTATACCGAAAAATTCACCTTATTTATTGAATGACCCTCGTAATAATTTTTATAGGTGTGACATACAAAATTCCCAAGCATCACAAAGCAATTTCAAACTGGCACATACTATGTGTTATTTGGAAATTTTGCACCCCACACATTTTCTGGATTGTGTCATAGTGGAGCATACTCACTGTTGTCGATATCCTTCAATCGTTTTAGTGTCTCGACAGAAAAAAACGGTCTGGAATCAAGTCTGGTTTAATTAAAACGACCCAAATTGTTCGTAAAAGTGAGTCAAGACAAAAGCTCCTGTGTTATTTGATCAAGAGTCATGGCTTTTCCGCACACAAGGAGAATACAACACTTGCAACATGGTTTTAACAGATGTTGCCACTGCGTTCCACTTCTATTTGTTTCTTTCCTGTTTTTTTTTTGTCCTTACAGCTGAGAGAACTTCGGGATCGAGATTACCCCAACCATTATTAATCGTTGAAAGCCAGTGGAGAAGCAGTAGGGATTTACCAAATTGTCAATATATAGGGTTCACAAGAAAGTAAAGGACCGCGACGAAACTTGTACTGTTTTCTTCCTCAGGTACGTGGTGAAAAGATGCTGAATTTTCCGCAAACAGTGGTGTATGCACCATTGATAGATATCAAGTGCTTTCTTGACCGTGAACCGTTATGGACCAATCCCCCACATACCCGATATGTGTATACGCGCCCAGGACGGCATGCGTTTATCTCTCTCTCTCTCTCTCTCTATATATATATATCTATATATATGTATATATGGATCTGTCACACACACACACACAGACACACACACACACAAACAACACGCACACACACACAGACACACACACACAAATTCATTAAGACATACGTATCGACCTGTTCCCACCACTTGTGGCATTGAACTGACAGCACAAGGGTGTACTGCTGTATGACAGTGGCACGTTAATTGACGTGAGCTTACCTAATAGCATGACAGCTGGGTACGCGACTGCATATGCGCGCATATCTGTTCTTTTATCCTTTATTGCCCCACCCCCAACCCTTCCATCTTCCCTTCTTCCTTTATTAAGGCGCACATATCACTATTATGCGATACTAATGCTTTATCTTAACAAACCTAAGCAGTATGGTTGTATTATTGCATTTCATGCATCCTCCGTTTCATCGAAACAGTATATCAGCAACATGCATGATTTACAAATCACATTAATATAAATCATTCCACTGAACATCAAACAAAGCAACAAACAACAACAACAAAAACCACCCCTTTTGCAAGTGCATTGTCTCGCAACTTAACAACAACTTGTTTTGATTTTCTTTTACCGTCATGTTAGGCTGTTCATAGGTTGTGTGTGTGTGTGTGTGTGTGTGTGTGTGTGAGAGAGAGAGAGAGAGAGCGCGCGCGAGCGTGCGCACGTGTGTGCGCGCGCGCTTGTGTGTATTTTTTTTTATGAAAAAGTGCATCTTTTGTTTTTGTGTGCATGTGTGTACATGTGGTTGCGCGCGTGTTTGTGTGTGTGTGTGTGTGTGTGTGTGTGTGTCTCTGTGTGTGTGTGTGTGTGTGTGTGTGTGCTAGGCAGGCTATTACTGACATGAAAATCCTATTCTTACCAATTGCACACGATTATCCTTTCTTTAAATACTCTGAGAAATTTGTCAAGACGGGCGGAATGGCCGAGTAGTTGGACTTTCAATCCTAGGTTCCCGGGTTCGAATCTCGGTAACGGGGCCTGGTGGGTAAAGGTGGAGATTTTCCGACCTCTCAGGTTGTGCTTGTGCCTGAACCCCCTTCATGTGTATACACACGCAGAAGATCAAATACGCATGTTAAATGTCCTGTAATCCCAGTGTTTGGTGGGTTATAGAAACAAGAACATACCCAGATTGCACACCTCCGAAAACAGAGTATGGCAGACTACATGACGGGTTGAATTAATAAGACGGTCATACACGTAAAATGTAACATGTCTGTCTGAGTGTCTATGTGTGCGTGACTGAAACCCAATTGAATGACACAGGAAACGAATGATGAGCACCCAACTGCAACCGTCAGCCCGCTCTATCCAGATAAGCAGCCTTTTGTGCAAATGACCCCGTGTTTGTAAAGCGCTTTGAGCTTGGTCTCCGACCGAGAATAGGGACTATATAAGTATCCATATCATTCATCATTCATTCGATACCCTCTACAGCTTGGTTCAAAACAAACGTAATCAAATCCAAACATAATTATACATTTTACAGAGGATATTTGAAACCAAGTTTCTCTTGCCACGAGTATCCAGATCGAGTAAAGTTCGATATGATTAGAGGGGCAGTCTAGACTCAAGCATTTATCTTATACATTAGATACTTTTCTTTTTTTTTTGTATAAATAGGGTATACCTACCTGTTTGTTTCTCCATATACAAAATCCGTTAGTTGTTTACATTTCTACTCCTAGGAAATCTTATAGGCGCAAACAAATCTACGTTTTCACAAAGAAATGCTGTATCATCTAAACCCAATATCTCAGCAACATATTGTAACACGAGTTGTTTTGGTGAAGCAAATGATAATTAGAACAGTAATCGGGGATTTGTACAATTTCTGTAGATTACACAATGAATCGTTTAGTCGCACATGCTGCAATGAAATCCTTTTTTTTTTTTTAATCTTTTTTTTTTTAATAGTAAATAAATTGCACCGCATAACTATGGCTTTGACACTGTACTACTTACATGCTATGGATACACTTGTAAAGCTGACCTTTGACGCCATTCTTCCAGAGTATAAGCCATAGTAAATTTCTATCTTCATAGTCGAAAGCCTTCTCAACATCATTGAATGCAATATAAAATTTGCGAGGCAGAACAATTTCTGTTTCAGTGCTGACAGCGTATGCATAAGATCAACAGTAGAATAATCCTTTCTAAACCTTGCCTGGTGATCACCTGTCAAATTCAATTCATTCACCCATCCTTGAAGCCTGTTGTTGATACTTATATGTTTTTGGACTCACATAACACATGATAGGAGAGAGAGAGAGAGCTTGTGTATGCAGGTGTGTGTGTGTGTGTGTGTGTGTGTGTGTGTGTATGTGTGTATGCGCGCGCGCGCACACACACACACACACACACACACACTGAGCCATTAAAGAAAAACCTTATCAACATACCAGATAGACCATCCAATCCTTCTATAGACCATCCTTCTTTCCCGTCTTCATTTTACATTTGGTATCAACGGCACTGTTCTCAACTGGTTCAAATCTTATCTCACTGATCGATTCCAGAGATCTGTTTTCGGCTCAGTTCTCTTCACACTGTACACTGCTCCTCTCGCTGAAATTATCAACCACCACAATGTTAGTCATCATTCCAATGCTGATGACACTCAACTTCAGAAGAGTGATACCCCTGAAAAATTGTCCTCGCTCTTGCAAGAAACATCTGAATGCTTCCTGGACATTCAAAACTGGATGACTAAATAAGTTACAATCGAACGCAGACAAAACCGAAGCAATGAGCATTGGAAGTAAACAATAACTCTCTTCCATCACAACTGACAAAATCAAACTTGGCAGTACATCCATCCCTCTTTCCAGCTCAGTCAAAAACCTCGGCGTTGTACTTGAGAACACACTGTCGAAGCAAAAAAATTATCAGTCAGACATGTCAATCCTGCTACTGTTAATTGCGACGCGTCAATTCCATTCGCAAATATCTGTCCACTACCGCAACTTCGAGACTTGTCGTTTCTCTCATTCTCTCTCGCCTTGACTACTGTAACTCTATTGTCTGGTTTGCCTGTTCATCCATTCAGTCCCTTCAGCGCATACAAAACTCTACTGCCCGACTCGTCCTCACAAAGAAAAGATCTGAGCACATCACTCCTGTTTTGCAACATCTCCATTGGCTCCCTGTCTCACACAGCATAAAGTATAAGATCAGCACTCTATGTTATAAATGTATTCACAGATCTGCCCCTTTCCTATCTTTGTGGCTGCCTTCACCTCTACACTCCATCTCGCTCTCTACGATCGGCTTCGGATCCACTATGTTTACGCATACCTAGATTCACACTCCACTGTTGGACGCCGTTCTTTCTCTGTCTCTGGACTTTGTATTTGGAATGAACTTCCTCTTTCGCTTCGTCAGGTCTCCGCACTCAGCTCTTTCAAGTCTGGCCTTAAAACCTACCTCTTCACAAGATAGCCTCCCTCCCCTGCCTCTTCCTCGTCTTCAGTTTCTTCAGTTTTAGAGTTATGCATGCGTGTGAATAACTGGTGTGAAAGTGCTAAGATTAGTCTCAGCACAAGATTCAGCGCTATATAAATACTATCCTTAATCTGATATAACACGCAAAGCGAAGTTAAGAGCAGTGCCGGCTGATAATTTACTGAGGCTCCTAATGCGTATATGACATAACGACGACCTGTAACTTATTGGGCGCCCCGAAAAAATAATAATCGACACACATACGTGCTGTAAAAACAAACAAACAAACAAACAAACAAACAACAACAACAACAACAACAACAACAACAACAACAACAACAACAACAACAACAACAACAAGACATCACTTTCGATTGCAAGCGAAGCTGCGACAGGGAGGGTGGGAGGTAAGAACAGTGAAGGGGGTGCCGATAGATTTCCAGGCAGTTACGTTGCAGAGCTGAGTACCACCACCACCACCACCACCACAACCACAAACAATCAAAAACCCACTGCTTGTCCCTGTCCTCCAAATACCAGACAAGAGAAGGGAGGAAGCCATGTGAAAAGTTGCAGCCGAGTCAAAGTTAAACAACACTAATCGATATCAAACTGTAATAATAATAATAATGGATACTTATATAGCACACTATCCAGAAATCTGCTCTAGGTGCTTTACAAAAACACTTTTGTTATCATAACACATTACTTCAATTTTACATAACACATCAAAATGTGACAACACACACACACACACACACACACACACACACACACACACACAATGCATACATACATTTTAACATACATGTGTATCTAACAGCTACCCTCAACACATACGCACACATGGGCAGGCACAAACGTACATAAACACACGTGCGCGCGAGCGCGTGCACGCACACACACACACACACACACACACATACAATACACATTCATATACATGCACGTAGTTATGTACAACGTCAGGAAAAGCACCAGGAGCGGATGGAATCCAGGCTGACATCTTCAAGTATGGAGTTGAGGTGCTGACAGACAAACTGACCGCCATGTTCCAGTCTATCTGGGAGAGAAGGGAGGTCCCCCAGGATTTCAAGGATGCTTCAATTGTCCACATTTACAAACGGAAGGGAGACAAAACATCCTGCGATAACCACCGTGGTGTCTCTATCCTCAGCATAGACGGCAAGATCTTCGACCGCACCATACTGAACAGACTGGTTGACCATGTCTCCAACACAGTCATCCCTGAAGTACAGTGCGGCTTCCGCTCAGGCAGGGGAACATGTGACATGGTGTTTGCTGTACGCCAGATGCAAGAGAAGTGCCGTGAGCAGGACAAGGAGCTCCGCATGGTCTTTGTAGACCTGACTAAGGCCTTCGACACGGTGAACAGCCGTAGTCTGTGGAAGATCCTCCTAAAGTTCGGCTGCCCAGACAGCCTAATCCAGCTGATTGCGTCATTCCACCATGGCATGCAGGCGAGAGTACAGGAAAATACTGACATGTCGGATCCGTTCCCTGTGGTAAATGGAGTGAAGCAGGGCTGTGTCCTGGCACCCACACTGTTCTCCATTCTCTTCTCTGCCATGCTGATTGACGCCTTCCAAGACTGTGACCGGAGCATCTACATTCAGTTCCGCACAGATGGCAAACTTTTCAACTTGCGGCGACTCCATGCCAAGTCCAGGGTGTTTGAGGCACTGCTGAGAGAGTTCCTCTTCGCTGATGACTGCGCGCTTGCTGCACACACCCATGAAAACATACAGTTCATTATGGACAGGTTCTCAACCTCCTGCATGCGCTTTGGACTCACCATCAGCCTCAGCAAGACCGAGTCCATGTACCAACCAGCTAGCTCACAGAACGCCAGTGCCTCCCCACCACCTGCAATCAAGATCGATGACACAGAGGTCAAGTCAGTCGACAAGTTTTGCTACCCGGGCAGCACCCTATGCAGCAACGGAGCCCTTATGCAGAAGTGATGCTGCGCATTGCCAAGGCCAGCTCTGCCTTTGGCAGACTCAACAACAGGCTGTGGAACAACAAAGACATCAGGCTCAGCACCAAAATCAAAACCTACAGAGCTGTTGTGCTGACCACCTTGTTGTACTGCTGTGAAACATGGACGATGTATCGCCGTCACATTCAACAACTTGAGGAGTTTCACCACAGATGCCTACTAAAGATCCTCGGCATAAAGTGGCAAGACAGGGTCTCCAACTTCCAGGTCCTAGAGAGGAGCGGCCTGCCCAGCATTGAAAGCCTGCTGATCCAGTGCCAGCTACGCTGGACAGGACACGTTGTCCGCATGATTGACAGCAGGATCCCGAAGATACTACTGTATGGCCAGCTGAAGGCAGGCCAGCTGAAGGCAGGCCACCGCGAACTTGGAAGACCCTGCAAGCGCTTCAAGGACACCTTGAAGACAAACCTCAAAGCTTGTGACATAGACATCACTTCCTGGGAAACTGATGCCCTTGACCCCTCTCGCTGAATGACGCTGTGCTCTAGTGGTATGAAGACGTTTGAAAACAAGAGAACGCTGGCCATTAAGGAGAAGCGTGAGCGAAGGAAGCAGGGCTCAACTTCTGGAGATTTTCCCTTTCAAAACCTGTGGGAAGTGCTGCGCATCCAGAATCGGCCTCTTTTCCCATATGAGGACACACACTGACAAATAAGCCTGCCTGCCTACTTATCCGTTGGTCCGACGGGAGACTCCATGCACATAGTCAAGCACAGCTAACGCAAAGGAAGTGGACCCGCCACAAGGGAAAAGGTGAGTTTTGAGACGAGATTTAAAAGACGTGATGGAATCAGAATGACGGAGGTTGTCAGGGAGCTAGTTCCACGTCTTTGGCGATTGAAAATAAAACGATCTGTGTCCATGGGTCTTACTTCTGACGTGAGGTATCCTGAGAAGTCGAGTATCAGAGGAAGAACGGGGTATAGATATGGAAGAGTTCAGAAAGATACTTGGGGCCAGATCCGTTGACTGCAGAAAAGGTCAGAGTAGATAGCTTATAGTCTCTTCGATCAGAAACAGGCAACCAGTTGAGAGACAGAAGGAAAGGAGAAACATGGTCAAATTTAGAAGCTCTGCAAATGAGTCTGGCAGCGTTATTCTTGAAAGAACCAGAGAGCATACAAGTGTCTTGCTTGCGTCGGTTGAGAGACAGTGGCGAACAGAACTGATTCTACGCAGTTCCAAATAGGCAACTTTACAGATATTCGAAATGTGCTGTTGGAAGGAAAGAGACTGGTCTAGGATTAGCTGCTGACAAGTCTAAAAGAGTGAGAACAGATATCCTATCCTCATCAAATCCAAAAAGCAAATCATTCGATATTCTAAGAAGGGCCGTTTCGCAACTATGACCACATCTATAAGCTGACTGGTGAGAATTAAGTAAACCATTTTGTTTCAGATGAGCTAAGAGCTGAGACAATTATGATCTTTCTAGTGGTTTTGATCAAAATGACAGATTAGAGACAGGTCAATAATTCATCAAACAATTATGATCCAAAGATGGTTTCTTGATGAGTGGACGTACAACAGCAGATTTGAAGCTTTCAGGGAAACAACAAGACAGTAAGATGACATGAGTAATATGTGGCAGAACATCAATACATTCAACCAGCAAAAAAGACGGGACAGGGTCAAACTCACAGGATTTCGGACAAGCGCTCAGACATACTTTTTTCACAAAATCTTCAGTAACCGGTTGGAAACAATGTAAAACTGGACCACTGTACACGCGTTCTTTAACGGGTGAAGAAGGAGACACAATAGAGTCGAGCTTCTCACGAATGCATTATATTTTGCCGTTGAAGAAGTCGGAAAACATTTGATAGAGTTCCTGTACCGAAATTGTAGGGAGAGGAGTGTTTTTCATTTTACCTAGTAGATTGTTCATAGCGTTGAAAAGCTTTTTGGCTGTGGTGCATGCAAGGATTTCAACAATGTTTGTTACACTATTCCTGGCTGTCTGAAAAATGTCCCAATTGACTGTCAAACTTGTGGCACGCCAGTGCCTCTCAGCTCTCCTTCTCTCCCGCTTGGCCTCCAACAGCTCTGGTCCCACGGTGTTATACCAAGGCGACGGGGGATGATTGGAGATCAAGCGCGCGAGTCGACGGGGTGTGCTTGTCGAGTACAGCGCGCAGGACAGTAGACAGCTGGTCAGCAGCCGGCTCAAAAGGGATATCAGTCAGCAGGTCAGCTTAGGTTCAGATGACATGTCACACTGTAATGGTCAGAGGACAGGGTGTGATCAACGGTGGTAAACTTAAGGAGGCAGTCCCCAATCGACGATGTGACCACGATTGTGTGTGGGCTCAGTTACAGACTCGTTAAGATTGAACAATTTCAAGTAATTTAGAGGTATAAAAAACTGTGTGGGTGAATCAAAATGAAAATTAAAGTCACCGACAATGAGTAGGGAGCCTGGTAAACTGTTAGCGTATTCTAAGAAGTCCGGAAACTGTTCTATAAACATTGTATCAGAAAGTTTATTTTTCTTGTTTGGTGGCGGACGGTAGAGGCAGAACACATTGAGGTGGGAATGGGGCAGCGACAGTGAAAGCTGGGCTAGTTCAAAGGAGGAATGGTTGAAGGGGAAGGTGGTTGTGTACGTTGTGTGTGGAAGCAGTCTGACACAACGAAGGCGATTCCTCCCCCGCAAGTTGTTTTAACACGAGGGAAGGAGGTGGTAGTGTAGCCATTGTAGCTGGACAGAGCATGCACAATCATCGACATTTTGCCACATGAAATTCTTTTCGCTTTTTTTTTTTTTTTCCCGGTAGAACTGCCGGACACCCAGGTCGAATAAAAAAAAAAGGGATAGAAGCAAAAAAGAAATGGTTATATATCAAAAAGCAGCATCAACCAGAGAAGAACAGCGAAATGATGTCACGCATGAGCACGCATACACACAGACACATCCACACACACACACACACACACACACACATATATATATATATATATATATATATATATATATATATATATCACACGGATACGCACACAGTGGCATGGTCGATATCTGTTTTCTCTTCTTTGAAAAAGAGATTGTGGAAAAATGAAACCACACACACACACACACAAATCAATTTTGAAAAATCAGATGGATTCCGAAAACTGGCAGTTGTGTTTTTCCCATGTGTATCAACTGGATTCCAGTTGACCTGTTCCTTATTTCAAAAACATCATTCTTTTGTGCGTGGTCTATTTTAAAATTGTTTCTTTGGCTTGACAATAGGAAATGGGCGTTTTATCATTCCGCGAAGTCTGTTAAGATCTGCACACATATCATGAAGCTTCCTTTTCATTCGAATCCATCTCAAACTGTCAGCCTAACTGATGATGGTTCGCACACACACACACACACACACACACACACACACACACACACACACACACACACACACACACACACCAGCAACTTAATACGAATATAAACTACTAAACTACAACATAAACGAAGTTGTTCAAAGTTGCAAGATGATGTACGATCAAGTAAGTGAGATTTTTCTGCGCTTTTCTTGATGTTCAGCTAAATGATTTATTTTTCTGTGAATTATGAATTGTGTATGTTGCTGATATATTGTTTAAATGACACGTAGGATACATGAAATGTAATATAACCATGTTACTGTCATTTGCAATGATTTTGCATCAGTGTCATATAATATGTTCGCCATAAAAAAGTGGGGAGGGTAGAAGGGAGGGTGGGTGGTAGGGTGTGGGGCGATTAACTATAAAATGATAAACGAAATGCACTTAATCATATCTCTCTCTCTCAGGTTCTTTTGATTATAACATCTAGTTTCTTTTAGTTGTATCATCAGTACGTCCTTACGAATTATTGTTGACCACCATGCTGAAAGTTCGGTTCAAAAGCGTGTGCGTACAACACGCGTAACCATGCGTATACAGGTGGGCGGCCTTTCATTGAATGTTCTGATTTCTGAGTTCTCTCTCTCTCTCTCTCTCTCTGTATATCAGTATATTTATCTGCCTTTCTGTTATTTCCACACTGTTTCATTAATTGTTTGTGTATACTTTCACGTAACACTTTTTTGTCCTGAATTATGCAACAGTTTCCATTTTTCGGGCACACACACGAGTGCTCTCTCTCTCTCTCGCCCTTGCTCTCGCTTTCTCCTTTATTGGAAAGAAACACCATCTGACCAGGTGTAAATAATCATATTAATGAAAAAAAAGGAACATAAGGTTTTGTTGCACTTAAAACTGCACCACGGTGTTTTTGAAAGATAGTGACCATGTTTGAAAAACAAAAACAAAAACAAAAAAAACAGAAAAGGGTGAGCGGGTGTGTATTGGTGGGTGGAGGGTGTGGGGATGGGTGGGGTCGAAGGGTAACTATACTGGCTACTCCATTGTCTACTCTTCGCCTGTCCGTCCATTTGTCTGTCTCTTCTGTATCATTGTTTCACTCTTTTTGTCTCTGTCTCTCCCATCTTTGCTCCGTCCCTCCCAACCTATCGTTGTCTCCCTTCTTTCTCTGTTTCTCTCTCTGTCTTTGCTCCTCTTAACTCTTTCTTGTGTACAATGAACATGTGTAAGTGCGTGCACGCGCGCGCGTGCGTGGGTGTGTGTGTGTGTACGTGTGTGCACGTATGCGCGCGCGCGCGTGTGTGTGTGTGGTCGCGGTTGTCAATGAATGCAACATAGAATTTACTATCCAAATAAAACTATTTCTTTATCAGTGTTAATGGCGTAAGCATGTGATCAACAGAAAAATAACGGTACCTGGTGTTCACCTGTCAAATTAACATCTTTTAAACATTCATGAAATTTGTCGTTGATAATTGTACTATATATTTTACTACTCACCTCACGGTGATATGAGAGAGAGAGAGAGAGAGAGAGAGAGAGAGAGAGAGAGAGAGAGAGAGAGAGAGAGAGAGAGAGATGCACACGTTTTGTTTATATTCTCAATGCAAACTAATATTTGTCTCAAAACACGAAACATTCATTTTCCCTTAAAAATCATTGTTGAATGAATAAAAAAAAAGTCACAACACTACGTAACCTGAATCGAATCCCTATGAGACTTCAACCATTTTAGAATTTTAGATTCTTTGGATTTTCTCCTTTTTTCTGACAAAGTGTTGAATGTACACATAAAGGGATTGATTACAGAGCTTAAAGGTAACACGAATATCGCTAAAGCCACATTCACTTCTCCAGGTATGGGGATACCACCCAATGCAGACATTCCACACAATCCAATAGGAAACCAACACATGAAATCGGTTACTGCAATAGTAATCAACCGTCGAGCTATGGTAATGTCTTGTGACATTTTGGTAGAATTAGTCTTCAGAGCATTGCTCTGTATGACCTTTAGATGAATGCCTGACCCAGGGAGATGAATAAAAAAAATACAAAAGTCAGGACAATTAATACACTGAAAAAATACAATTTTCCTTTGAACTCTTACATCGATACTGGCAGTGGAATACAAATACCAGTCTGGCTGTAGAACTCCCAGTGTGAAGTCACATGAAGTAAAGCCAACAAGGCAAGAAACCAGCCAACTATCCAGGTCAGTAGACAAACCACTGCTGCTGATGTTCTCTCAAATCTGAAGGCGCTGAAAGGAAAGCAGAGGGCAATAAAGCGATCAAAAGTGATCAGGCAAATGATCAGAGCTGATATCTCACTAGACATAAGAGAAAGAAATCCGGCTACTCTACAAGTCACGTTGTCATCGTGATGCAGATATTTGCCACGTAACCATTCATCAGCTACTCCTATGATAGCCATGTAAACACCTATCAGAAAATCAGCCAAAGTGAAGTGACACTGAAGCCACTGGAAGAAGTCATGCTCTTTGAAAACAAAGAAGTCATGCTCTTTGAAAACAAACGAGCACAGAAACAGAGGACGTTACCAGACACAGCCAGAGAGGCTATCAGCCATAGAAATCCACGGTACGTCCACGACTGCAGTAAATCTTCACACGAAGAAATTTCGTCTTTCGGGGCATGACACGACGAAACCTCGAAGTTTTCGGAGAGTATTTCACTGGAGTTTATAGTTTTGTGCTGAAATAAAGCATAGACGAGAAAGTGCTCTGAAAATGTCGGGTGGATATGTTTTCACAGGACTTCCATTTAAGTACAGTTCATTCAGATGTGGAATCTGCTGAAAACATCTTGAACTTAGAGTGTGAATGTAAGTAAAAGTTAGATTTTGTTTTTGTAAGCGAACAAAATGTGTTATACACTTTTGAATCAAACACTGTCAGTGTTGTGTACGACATACCCATAACAGTGAGAGCAGTTTGTAGAATACCAGACGACGAATCAGCATGGACAGACGTGTTAGGATTGTTGGATAAGGACAATAACTGTATATTTTCTATACTGAGAAATGAAGTCATGTTGACATACTCCAGTTTGTTCCCACTGAGGTCAAGAAACCTCAAATTTAACTACTTCATTTCAGTCGAGAAGGAAAGAGAACACTTCACAAGGACAAGCTGAATAAGATACGTGTTGGTATTAACATCAGACAGAGTTGGGCTTCCGGTTTTGCCGATGTCAGCAGGCCACGTTCTTCTGTGCTCCGTGCTTTTCTTTGCAAAAATATAGTGGCTTCGATATGTCGAAGGATTTAGCTCCAGGTTTGTAAGTGTGAAAAGCGAGTTAGTATACTGTGTGTTTGTACTGTGCTCCTTTCGACAACACCTGTGTGTGGAACGAGAGAGAAAGACCAGGAGATAGCAGATTCCAGTGTTGGAGCCACCATGGCGGCAGCCACGCCAGCCCCGCCTGTCGTGGAACCAGTACACGTTCCTGCCAGGGCACTCCCCACATATGAGACGCTGCCTACAGTATATGATATTTTTGTTGCCATGGAGGCTGCGTGTGATCGAGGAACAATTCGGGGGCACAGCCGGCGGATTCGCGGTCTGTGGCGGTTATATCCGCATGATCAAGAAGCAAGAGACCAGTTGTTACTGGAAGGGTTCTTGTTCAGGGGAGCACGAGTGTCTCTCGTGGATAAGAATCGTTTTGTTAACAAAGCTGTGGGTAAATAATATCCCGCTAAGCATCAATAATGAACACATCGAAACAGCTCTTTTAAACTCTTTCATCCCTGCAGCACGGTTTTCCGGTTTACATGAATTTTACCCTTCATTCCTGGAGGCCGGAAAAACCGTGCAGCAGATAATTCCCCAATTCCTTCCTGCAGCCCGGAAAATTGGTTCTCGCGGTAAGCGCTTTGAACTTCCCGCGAGTCGCATCATCAGCGCGCGTCATCTATCCTTGACCGGGTCACTACTGCAGCGGGGCAGTGTTTATGAGTGGAATGGATGACAGACACCCCTCTCCCTCCCTAGGCCATGGGAAAGTGGGCGCCGCAACATTCTTGCTGATGTGCTGTGTAGACACATGGACAAAGAAAAATGGAATGTGTAGAAAGTTCGGATTCTGACCAGTTTTCTGATGAGGAGTTTTACAACGCTCTAACAGATAATGATTTCGATCTGTTTCAAATGAATGACGAGGAGAGAGTGCAATTAGCTATTGCTACAGAAACACAGATAGCAGGTGATGAAAAGTTCAAAAAAGTAACAAGTGTGAAAATTGTGGTGTATATTTGTGCTGTAACTGGCATGACTGCTTCAAGGTATATCACACACGTGTCACCTTTGTGTGGCATATTACGTGGTGATTGTGACACGGACATGCCTATTTAGAAACAGTATCGTTTCTGAATAGTTTTTATTCAAGAATTGTGTAGATAATGATCTGACTGTTGGTCAGTGACTGCTAGTGTAGTGAAAGGCATATATTCTCTTTGAGACAAAGTTCGAATCATTCATGTGATAAGGACAATACCAGTGACAATTGTGACAGTTTTTCATGGATATGACTAGCAGTGTGGCACGTAGTTGTGTGCATTGTGTTTGACTCCAAAGTCACCTGTTTTACAGCTGAGTGTCACCAGAGATGTCATCCTGTAGTGTCAAGAGGGTCACAGACAACTTCTCGCATCAATTCTGTATTCAACAGTATATGACAATCTTAGTGTACTGTAATGAGCCGCGTTGCCATAAGCCTCCAAAATAAGTACCCTGCTTCATACTTTCTTTCTCTTCTCTAAATCCATATGGTAGGGATCTCGGAACAAGGGAAAGTAATGGTTCATAGAAAAATAGTTACGAAAGAGTTAAAAAAAAACAACAACAACAAAACAAAACAAAAAACAAACAGGGGTAGAGCTACGATCATCGCTCCGAAATGAGCTGGCGAGGAACGCCGATGGGCGACGACCCAGTTTGAAACTGGCCGCCGTTTTGTTTACAAAACGGTACCAAACACACCACTGAGGCCAGTTATGAAAATTGGTATATACACTGCGGACATTTATCACAAGGAACAAAGACAAAAGCCAAAAACGTGTAATAAATACCTTCTGGAGGGACATGTGGCAGCTAACTGTGAAGGGGAGGTGGTATGCAAAGGCTGCCTGCAGCAGGTGCATAAAAAATGGACTGCCCCTTTTCGGTGCCCCTCAATGCCGAGGAAGAAGAAATTAGTGAAGAAATTGAAACACCACCAGCATGGGCTGCAGCCAACCAGCTCCGACACTGCCGGCGCACACATACTGCAACGACGAGCCTTGCTGGAAGAAAAGAAAATACGGGAGAGGAGTGAATCTCCCACAACGCCAGTGTCGGACAGCAAACAGCCGACTGTAGTGGCCCAGGACAATGCAAGAGGAGAGGAAAAGACAGCAGACAGCATGGAGGAGTAGTCCAGTCAATATACGTTTTGAATTTGAACTAAGTGCTTTAAAAATCTTTCTTGGTGCAACTTACTCTAAAATATGTCCTCTGCATTTCGTGAAATCAAGTTGAGCGATTATATCTAATCAAAGTTGTTATTCGAATAGTCCACC
This sequence comes from Babylonia areolata, assembly GCF_041734735.1. Taxonomy (NCBI): domain Eukaryota; kingdom Metazoa; phylum Mollusca; class Gastropoda; order Neogastropoda; family Buccinidae; genus Babylonia; species Babylonia areolata. The sequence continues at coordinate 34,463,083 of NC_134894.1, forward strand.
ATACCTCAAAATATGGACATAAATTTGTAAGTTCGTGACCTAGGAAATATGCATGTCATGTCACTTTGTTGACATCCCGAGGCGAAATGGAAGTCGGCCCAGCAGATAGTGTTCAACAGGGCGAAAATAATGGTAAGGAAGCTGTTTCATATTTGAGCATTTTTTCAAATGACTAGTACTTGTCTGTGATACAAGGTTTTTATGTGATCTGCTATAGATCTACCGGTATTAAAATAATGAAAGTGGAACATCACACTTGTCAACTTCAACGCGCAAGAGTCACTGTGCAGCACATGGGCAGACGTTCGTATGTTGTTATTTCTCCGTGTCCCTGCATTGGATGGCTGATCAACTGGAGACAATAGATATATAATCTTCACTCCAAACGAAAAACATACACCAACTGAATTTAATGCCAGTCAGTGAATAGAAAGCTGTGCGCATAGAGCACTGATCTAAAAATAGATGCTGTTGGGGGGTGGGGGTGGTTGCAAGGAAACCAGTGTAAGGTGAATTCTTTTTGTCAAAAGCTGCGATGGGCGTTTGGGTCATCAGTTCTGACAGCTTATTGATTATTGATAATTTAAAAGTGTGTTTGTCAAACTTTACACTGGAATGCACCAATATATTCATATTATTATTTCCTCAAACATCTTTCTGCATCTGTTTCATTCCCCTTAATTGTTTTACCTTCTTAATTATGGTAATAATTTCTTTTTCTTTTCTTTTTATTTTCTGCCTGTACTTTTCCCCTTCAACTCCGCCTAAGCCGGTCCCAAGGAAAAGAAGGAGGGTTAGGCGTGGGGTTAGCGCCCCCACCCCATAAAAAAAAGAGAAGCTACAGCTACAGAAACCAGAACTACAAGATCAACATCAGAAGACCAAGGGAAACGACCAGGGGGAGAGTGTATGAAGCGGACCAGCCAAACCCATCATAGAGCTGATTTGCAGAACCTTCTCTTCCCCAAGACCGTCACACGGATTGGATTATGGAATGTGAGAACCCTATACGAAACGGGGAAATCTGCGCAAGTGGCTAGGGAAATGGAAAAGTATGGATTGGAGATACTGGGACTCAGTGAAGTTCGGTGGACAAAAAACGGACAAGTGACACTATCATCAGGGCACATACTACTGTACTCATGACCACCAAATGAGGATGACAACCATGTCACTGGGGTTAGATTTATGATGACAAAGAGAGCAAGTAGGAGTCTGATCGAGTGGGAACCAATCAGCGAGCGGATCTTAATAGTGACAATCATCCAGTGCTATGCACCTACAAACGTTGCAGAACAGGAAGCAAAGGAGGATTCTAAGAGCAGCTCCAGAATGTGTTGGACAAAACATCAAAAAGAGACATCACCATTGTGTTGGGCGACCTAAACGCTAAGATGAGGAGTGACAACAGGACGAGAACATATCATGGGAAGACATGGCCTCGGGAGCATGAACGAGAATGGTGAGTTCCTTGCAGACTTCTGTGAACAAAACAACCTTGTCATTGGTGGAACCATCTTCCCACATCAAAGAATGCACAAGGTGACTTGGACATCTCCAGATTTAAAAACAGAAAACCAGATCGACCACCTGACAATCTCTCGCTGCTGGAGAAGGACATTGATGGATGTCAGAGCATATAGAGGTGCAGACATGGGATCTGACCACTCCTTGGTGATTGGAAAACAGAGTTAAAATCCAAGCAGTGAGGGAGACTGGCTCTCAACGGTATCCAAAGTTAACATCTCTAAACTCAAGACACCAGCCCAGAAAGAGGAATTTGCCATCTCCCTCCAAAACAGATTTCAGGCACTGGTGGATCTGGAGGACGGCTCACTGGAGAAAAAATGGAAGCGAGTCAGGAGAACCTTCACAGAAACCTCTGAAGAAAAACTGGGCTTCAGAAAAAAAGGAGTTCAAGAGTTGGCTGTCAGAGGACAGTATTTCCATGATAGAAGAGAGAAGAGAAATCAAGCAGAGACTTGGACTGCAAGAACCAGAGCACAAAAGCAACAAATCCAACAAGAATACACCTTGAAGAACACAGAAGTAAAGAGGAGTGCAAGATGGGACAAGAGGAGATTGGTGGATGAGCTTGCTAAAAAAGCAGAGGAAGCAGCGGACAAGAACGACATGAGGACACTCTACAACATCACCCGACAGCTGTCAGGAAGGAGAGCCAACACCAACTGACCAGTATGGGGGAGAGATGGAGCGATACTCAGTAAACTGACAGACCAGTTAGACCGGTGGAAGGAGTATTTTAGTGGCCTTCTCAAGGGTGCACCAGTTGCAAACCCACCAGTCCTTGAAGAAGGGGAAGATCTGAACGTCAACCTGAGCCCCATCAGCAAAGAGGAAATAACAAAGGCCATCAAGAAGATGAAGAGTGGGTAAGCACCAGGACCAGACAGCATTTCTCCAGAAGTTTTGAAAGCAGACCCGAACACCACAGCAGGCATCCTCATTGGCGTCCTACAGGAAGCATGGGAAAAGGAAGATATACCCGAGGAATGGAGGACTGGCTACATTGTGAAGCTTCCAATGAAAGGAGATCTCAGCAACTGCCAAAATTGGAGAGGGATACAGTTTCTCTCAACACCCAGCAAAATTTTCACCAGAGTGATTTTGGAGAGGATCAGAACTGCCACACTAAGAGAGGAACAAGCAGGATTCCGGGCCGGGAGATCATGCACTGACCAGATTGCAACTCTACACATCATCACTGAGCAATCGCTGGAGTGGCAGTCAACTCATGCGCCGGACGAAGCAAGACCAAATCACCAAGAGTATCCAGATGAGGAAGTGGGGATGGGTTGGACACACCCTGCGTAGAGGACAGGCCCACATTCCATGCCACGCCTTGGACTGGAACCCACAGAGGAAGTGGAAGAGGGGACGACCAGTCACCACTTGGAGAAGAACTCTACAGGCAGAACTCGTCCACCAACATGACCTGGGGTGAAGCCAAGAGAACAGCCCAAGACAGAGCGAGATGGAGATCTGCAGTGCGGGTCCTGTGTTCTAACCAGAACAGAGAGGATTAAGTCAAGTCACTTTTCCCCTTCTCTCAAATCTATCATTATTTATTTGCTGCATTTTTTTTTCAGATGCATGAATGTCACATGTGGAGATGGAGTTATTAATAACAGCTGTAAATAACTGTAATTATTTCTCTTATAATATTATATTCAGAGAATTCCGTTGTAACATTGTAACATGCTTTTCTGTGTGATATCTTTCCAGGAGGTATATGATAGCTACGAGTGCACTATCTGTAAAGAGCCAACAGAAGACAAAGATCGCGTGAAGCTGTCACAGAGAGGTTGTGAGGGTATAAACGCTGCCAGTAAACAAAGTGGGGATACCATCAGTGCAGAAATTGGCCATGTTGTCCATACAAGATGCCGCAACTTGTACACGCATCCACACAGGATTGCAGCACATAAGAGGGCAATGAGAGAAGAAGGATTATCTCCAATTAAGAGGAAGAGTCTCCAGACACTTCAAAGCAACATGGACTACACCAGCCAGTTTTTTTTCTGCTGTAAAAGAAGATAGTTGCGTAGAAATGGCAAAATAAATTCACTGATTCCAGTCAGAACAACCGCTTTTCAGGAGTCCGTAAAGAAAATGTGTACTGAAAGGGGGGAGAATGACAAGTGGGCTGTTGAAGTGACTGGTAGACTTGCTTTTGTATCGGACTGTTGTGCTTATGATGTTGTGTATCACAATGTAGGCAGTTCCAATTCCGTTCAGGACTGGACTTCCACAGGCGTTCTCAGAGCACACACAGAATACGAAAATGGGACGACCCTTGCTGCAGCATTCCTTGGTGTGGTAGAGTACCTGAAGTACAGTGACTATGACCAATTAACTGTTCTTGAACTTGTGGAAGTAATACAGGATATCTTGGATGGACCTGATACTGAATTGCAAGCCACGGTACCTGAAAAAAAAAAAAAAACAAACACAAAAAACAAAAAAACCTGCAAGATCAGGCAGCACGGCCACGTACTGTCATGGCGCTATTGCAGGTAGGACTAGTTCAGGTGCATTCTATGTTCTATGTCATGAATTGACGAGTTTGCCAACATCGCTTTTCGATACTTGTGGATTTCCCAGAGAAGCCAATAAGCATACCCTTGCAGACTTTCTTTGGTCAGAAAAGAGTGCACCTGCTTCTCTGCCGAGTGAAAATGTCTAGTACATTCTCGATGGCGGTTCTCTGCTCCATCGCTTGCCTTGGCCAAGAGGATCATCATACAGAGAACTGGTGGAGATGTATGTTGGCTGTGTGTCGAGAAAGTACACAGATACCAAAATTATCTTTGATGGTTATGGCAGTGGGCCAGGAACAAAGGACGCAACACATCTGAGCCGAAGCAAAGGCGTGGTTGGTACGAATGTTGCCTTCACTGCAGACATGCTCTTGTGTGAGAAAAAGGAACCCTTCCTGGCAAACGCAGAGAACAAGCAACAGTTTCTGCAACTCCTCAGGAGTGCCTTTGAAGCCCAAGGTATTCCAGCCTGTCAAGCAGAGGGAGATGCTGACCGCCTGATTGTTCAGGAAACACTTTTGTCTGCTGAAGTCTCTTTTCTGACCAAAGAAAGTCTGCAAGGGTATGCTTATTGGCTTCTCTGGGAAATCCACAAGTATCGAAACACTTTTGTCTGCTGAAGTCTCCACAACTGTGGTGATCGGTGAAGACACAGACCTTCTTGTCTTATTATTGCATCATGCTAAACCGACCATGCACAATGTGTTTTTCACATCAGGATGCTGAAAAAAAAGAAGAAAAAAAGTCAAACCAAGATATGGGACATCAAAATAACCCAAGCACGTGTTGGTAGCGATGTTTGCATAAATATCCTGTTCGTCCATGCTTTCTGTGGATGTGATACCACTTCTCGACCATTTGGCATTACGAAGTCACTGCCCATCAAGAAACTGAGAAGTGATTCAGATTTTCTTAGGCTTGCGCAGAACTTTCTTGCTGAGAAATGTGAAAACACATCCACATTTCCAGAAATGACACTGTCTCTAAATACGTCATGCCAGTTACTGCACAAATACACACCACAATTTTCACACGTTACTTTTTGAACTTTTCAACACCAGCTATCTGTGCTTCTGTAGCAACAGCTAATTGCACTCTCTCCTCGTCATTCATTTGAAACAGATCGAAATCATTATCTGTTAGAGCATTGTAAAACTCATCATCAGAAAACTGGTCAGAATCCGAACTTTCTACACATTCCATTTTTCTGTGTCCGTGTGTCTACACAGCACATCGGCAAGAATGTAGTGGCGCCCACTTTCCCACGGCCTAGGGAGGGGAAGCGGGGTGTCTGGCATCCATTCCACTCATAAACACTGCCCCACTGGTGACCCAGTCAAGGATAGATGACGTGCGCAGATGATGCGACTCGCAGGAAGTTCAAAGTGCTTACCACGAGAACCGATTTTCCCGGCTGCAGGAAGGAAAGGGGGAGTTCTCTGCTGCATGGATTTCCGACCTCCAAGAATGAAGGGTAAAATTCATGTAAACCAGAAAACCGTGCTGCAGGGATGTAGCTGTCAAACTTTTGTTTGAATGACAGCCAGTTCATCTTGCCGTCATGCCTCAAATGTTTTGGTAGTATTCGGGGGTCTCCTCTGCACTGTGAGTGACGATGACCTGCAGCACTTTCTTCACCACTAATGTCCAAAGAGTCGCTGTAAAACTTTGAAGATCTTCGGCCAATGTGATGTCCATGGATGTGCCTAGGGTGGTGATGCCAGCATCCAGATCTAGAAAAACTGGGGTAGTGATGCTGGTGTCCAGACCTGGACGAAGTAGAGCCATGTCGCCGACACCCAGACCCGGAAGAACTTGAGTGGTGATACCAGTCCCCAGAGCTGGATAACTGGAATCATGACTTCAGCGCCCAGATCTGGAAGGACTGGAGTGCCTGGAGGGGTGATGCCTTGTGTGTGCTCTGTGCCCTCTTGACGAGGAACGTGAACCACAGTCCCAGTTTCTGTGTCGTCCCTCCCGGTCCCGACGATGAGGTTGCCGACGATGCCGGCCAGAGTCCTGAGGTCCTCTTGATGTCTGTGCACACTTATGAGTACCTTGGCACAATCATCAATGACAAGCTAGAGTGAACCCCCAACATCGACGCCTGCTGCAAGAAAGTCAGCCAACGCCTGTACTTTCTGGGAAACAGTTCAGAGTGAGCAGCACCATCCTCAACCTGTTCTTCCAGACCACAATCCAGTCTGTGCTCGTGTACAGCCAGCTGTGTTGCTTCAGCTCTCTCGGAAAAGCTGACAGGGAGAGACTGGACAGGATTGTATCAGCCACAGCCAAGGTCATTGGGCAGGACGTCCCCCCCCTTGCTGACACCTCCACCAAGTCATGCCAGAAGAAAACCCGTGCTATTCTCCAGGATCCTGACCATCCACTGTACCCTGCCCTATCAGACTGCACCTCACATAGGAACTCTGGTCGCTTGCTGTCGATGTGGTGCAGGACAACGCGTTTCAGAGCCTTGTTCATCCCGTCCGCCATCAGAAGCCTGAACGAGTTCTGGGGAAGTACCAACGAGGTCTGAACTGGTGCCACCATCTGCCATTCCAATAGTTATTTAGATAAGTTACCCCCCCCCACCCCAGCGCTACCTCTCCCCTCCTTCCCTGTTTCCTTGTCCCATCCCCTTTCCCGGTTTACTTAACTGTACCCCCTCCCCCAGCACCCCCCCCCCCACCCGCATCCTTCCCCGTTCCCTTACTCTTATCCACTTGCCCGGTTTACCGAACTGTCACACTCCTCATCACCTTAATATGCTGGGTCAACTCACTGATTGTGTGACCGAGTGTTTTTGACTGATTTGATGGGTTGGTGCCTGGCTGCCTGGTTCAGTGAGTTGATTGACTTTTAATTATGGTGTTCACATTCAATTGTGTGTGATGTGTGTGTGTGTGTGTGTGTGTGTTTGCTTGATATTTTTGTTTCGGAAATTTAAAACTTGGGTCTGCTCTATTATGTTGTGATATAGAGAATTCCATTTACCATGTCTTTAACCACGATGGTGATTATGTTTGTTTTTAAGATTGTGCTTTATTTCTATATTTTTCAAACTGTAAGTCTGACATTATACTGACTGTGCTTATTTTTCATAATTTCCATCATGTATTACTAATTTATTCTTACTCTGTTTAGGAAATACTACATATATATGTGTGTGTCTAAGACTGTGCATATTCTATTTTTCATCGTGCGTTATTGATTTATTCTTCTTCATCTTAAGCTTAGATGATGTTGTGTGTGTGTGTGTGTGTGTGTGTGTGTGTGTTCTTTTTAATACTGCAGTGTTATTACTGTTGTTAGTTTTTAGGTATTGAGTGTTATATTTTAATCCCAGGGTGTGCCTAGTTTTTAGTATAGGACAAGGAGTCTTCATTCATTCATTATTATTATTGGTAGTTGTAGTGGTGCTGGTGATTGTGGTGGTAGTAGTAGTGGCAGTGAGAGTATCATTGTTGTTATTATTATTACTGTTGTGATTGTTATTATTATTATTATCATCATCATTATTATTATTACTATTATTGATATTGTTATTGCCATTATTCATGTATTTGATTATTCATCTATGTTACAAACTCTCCTTGATTTTGGGGCTTATTTATTATTGTAACCTACTTGTTTATATTTGAAGGTCGTTTTACATGTTTTTAGTAATTTTTTTTATAACGAGTGTGAAATGGAGACTGATGGCGGGCGCATTGATATTAGATGCAGCTGAGATTGTGTGCTTCTGAGCGTATGCAAATCAGCTGAATGGCTCATGCATGTCTATATTTGTACTATAATTATAGAATTTAACTGTGTGCCACGACACCAAGCATCTCATTTAAGGGCAATAAATTAACTTGTGATCTTGTGATATATGCATATACGGGCTGTACGCACCGTAATGCTTAGACGTTGAATCTGGACCGTGGCGTTGTGTGGACCTGTACGTCGCTGAGGGAGAGCACGACCTGGAGGAGGATCTGGAGGTCACGCGTGGTCGTGCTGCCTGCCCGTGACATCGCCCATGCCTCGTCCTGGTGGAAGGTGACCCGGACTGTGACCGTGGGGGACTGGGTGAGCGCGCATCAACGCCGTGACGTCGTCCGTGCCTGGGCGTAGGGTGGGGGGTCCTCTGTGACCGTGCACCCGGCTCGTGATGTCACCCATTTTTCCTGGACTGCGACCCTGATAGCCTAAGTGGACACGTACCACCCACCTTCTCATCTCCAAAGCCCGAGTCTTCTCCCCTTGACCCCGCCTTGAATGAGCAGCAGCGTGGCATGACGACTCTGACCCAGACCGTTCTCCGGAGGGCAATCTGAAACAGAACCCTTGGGCCCTGCCTCTGGCAGGCATTATAGTCTGATTCTGAGGTGAGTACCTATCTCCTGTAATGGTCCCGTTTCCCCTGAACCCTAATGGCTGAGGTTCAAGAATGGGATGCTGATCAGTCACAGAACGGTCCAGCTCCCCGGCAAACTCCATCAGGTCAGTAGCGACCCGGGGTCTGCCAACTGGTATGTCCGGTCACTCAGAAAGAGTATCTCGTGGGAGCTGACTGGACGTTGGTCAGGGGTTAGAGAGAGTGGAGCCCCAAAGTCGTCCATCTCATCCCTAGCCCTCTGAGATGTATGAGGGAGATCCCTGGTGACACACTCCACCCACTGCACCAATTTGGTTCTCATCTCCAAAGTCGTTAAGACTTAGGAGTTTTTTTACTGACGAGCATGGGGAGAGTAATTGTCCCCTGCTTCTCCCTCAGATCTATTAACTGAGCAGCCCTTTTATACCCTATCCCCAGTAGTTTTCGGGTCAACTCCTGTGCACTGGCGGTGTTCAAGTTGACTGCCATCTTTATTGAGAATGCTTAACATGCTTAAGTATGGCAAGAGGTGGAGTGACGTCATGCAATACAGATTATTCAGCCACACTCCCCTCATGGAAAAACCCACATATTTGTCTGCCTGTAACTTTAAAACAAGAATTTTTTTAACATAATCATATGTGGTGTCAGAAGATTCAGAATAAAGTAAATTTTAGATTTCGATATGACAAAGGCAAAGAAAAATTCGTATTTTCTCTCTGTACTCAAACTTCAGCTTAACAACCACCTTTGTTTCAACAATCTCATCCACCCATTTCAGTCTGCCTATCGCGCTGACCATAGCACCGAAACCACTCTCCTCCACATTCTGAACAATCTACTGATAGCGTCCGACTCAGGAAAAATTTCCCTTCTCACTCTCCTCGACTTGTCAGCCGCCTTTGATACGACAGACCATTCAATCCTTCTTTCCCGTCTTCATTTTACATTTGGTATCAACGGCACTGTTCTAAACTGGTTCAAATCTTATCTCACTGATCGATTCCAGTCTGTCACTGTTGATCATTTCCAATCTGAACCCGTTAAAATCGAACATGGAGTCCCACAGGGATCTGTTTTAGGCCCAGTGCTCTTCACACTGTACACTGCTCCTCTCGCTGAAATTATCAACCGCCATAATATCAGTCATCATTCTTATGCTGATGACACTCAACTCCAGAAGAGTGATACCCCTGAAAAATTGTTGTCGCTCTTGCAAGAAACATCCAACTGCTTCCTGGACATTCAAAACTGGATGACTCGAAATAAGTTACAATTGAACGCGGACAAAACTGAAGCAATGATCATAGGAACTAAACAAAAACTGTCTTCCATCACAATTGACACAATCAAACTTGGCAGTACATCTATCCCTCTTTCCACGTCAGTCAGGAACCTCGGTGTTGTCCTTGACAATACACTGTCCATGCAAAAATTTATCAGTCAGACATGTCAGTCCTGCTACTGTCAACTGCGACGCATCAGTGCCGTCCGGAAATATCTATCCACTGACGCAACATCTAGACTTGTCGTTTCTCTCATTCTCTCTCGCCTTGACTACTGTAACTCTTTATTGTCTGGTCTGCCTGCTTCATCCATTCAGCCCCTTCAGCGCATACAAAACTCTGCTGCCCGACTCGTCCTCAGAAAGAAAAGATCTGAGCACATCACTCCTCTTTTGCAACATCTCCACTGGCTCCCTGTCTCACACCGAATAAAGTACAAGATCAGCACTCTATGTTATAGATGCATTCACAAAACTGCCCCTTCCTATCTCTGCGGCTGCCTTCACCTCTACACTCCATCTCGCTCACTACGATCGGCCTCGGATCCACTCTGTTTACGCATACCCAGATTCAAACACTCGACTATTGGCCGCCGTTCTTTCTCTGTTTCTGGACCTTGCGATTGGAATGAACTTCCTTTTTCGCTTCGTCAAGTCTTCACACTCAGCTCTTTCAAGTCTGGCCTTAAAACCCACCTCTTCCCAAAATAGCCTCCCTTGCCTGCCCTTCCTTGTCTTTAGTTTCTGCAGTATTAGAGTTATGCATGCGTTCCATCGTATGGAATGCAAATCAGTGCGGAGAAAACCAAACTGATGACTAACAACACCAACGGCATCAGCATTGACATCAAAGTCAACGACGAAAAGCTTAAAACAGTCCACAGCTTCAAATATCTGGGAGCAATCGTGTCAGATAAAGGATCTAAACCAGAAGTACTCTCGAGAATTGCCCAAACAACAACGGCACTCAACAAGCTGAACACCATCTGGAACAACAAAAACATCGCTCTCAGCTCAAAAATCAGACTGATGCGTTCCCTGGTTATATCAATATTGCTCTACGCCTGCGAGACTTGGACCCTGACTGCAGACATCGAGAGAAGAATCCAAGCTGTCGAGATGAGATGCTTTCGTAGACTACTTGGCATCTCCTACAGAGACCACATCACTAACACGGAAGTGAAGAACAGAATCCAGCAAAGTATTGGACCCTACGAAGACCTTCTGTCCACAGTGAAAAAACGCAAACTTAGGTGGTATGGACATATCTCCCGATCATCTGGTCTTGCCAAAACGTTCCTGCAAGGCACCGTACAAGGAGGCAGAAGGAGAGGACGGCAGAAGAAGAGATGGGAAGACAACATCCGGGGGTGGACAGGCTTGACGCTCGGTGACGCCCTGAGGAAATCAGAAAACCGTGAAGAGTGGAGAGGGGTGGTGGCCAGGTCAGCAGCGGTGCCCCAACGGTCTGAACCCAGACTACGGGAGAGGTGAAGGTGAAGGTGAAGCCAGTGTGAATGACTGGTGCGAAAGCGCTTTGATTTGTCTCTGCACAAGATCCAGCGCTATATAAATACCATTATTATTAAATACCATTATTATTAAATCCAGATCAAATTAACGTTTACTAACTGCAGTCATGATGTGTATTGCAACATAATTAGGTGACGTTGAATCAGCCTGGAAAATAGACTTAATTATTAGTGTCTATGGCCTGGAAGTGCAAATCCACTCAATGCCACAACTGAAGTGAGGATCATGTCGTTTGAATGCAGCATCATCAACAGATCCAGCATCTTGACAAGGATGCAGATCGTGTGTGAAAGTGGTTGAGGGAGTGAATGTGTGCATGCGTGCGCGTGTATGTGCTTGTGTACGCGCGGATGTACATATGTATGCGCGTTTATGTGTTTTGTGCATGCTCGCACGTGTGCGTATGTGCGCGTGTGTACATGTGTGTGCGTGCGTTTACATGTGCGGCTTATGAACGTTTGTGTATGTGAGTGATAGTAAAGTGTGCGTGTGTGAGTGTTCGCGCTCGCACGTGTTTTCCATTAAGTGTGAAAAACATGGTGAGTGTGTGCATGAACGCATGCGCGCGAGCCCGCGCACACACACACACACATAAACACATAAATATGACCGTGGGCAAATCCGCACGCTCCCGAACACAAGAAAATCTTGTATTGTTCAGAGTGGAAATGCACGTTTGATCCGCCAATCATAAATTGAAGAAAGGAATGGACTTACCCGGAGTAACTGCCGAAAATATTTTAACAGAAATTGCTTTTGGCATTTTTGTGACAAGTTAGTAAAGCCAGAATGTCGCGACAAACATTGAGGAAGTTTGAAACTTTGACAGATCTAAATAATAATCTTAAAACAATGAAATAAAATTGGACGTGGGCTGTTGAAGATAGAATCGTTCCGTTTGCAGCACACAACTTGGGTTCGAAAAACACTTGTGTCAGATGGTGAGAAAAAAATATAATATGTATCAGATTCATATCAGTACTGTTAACTGCTCCCTCCCTTCCCTTTGTCACTTTTGATTTTGTTGTTGTTCAGCAAGAATCGCGCATAAACCATGGCTTTGCTTGTTAGCAAAAGCAAAAGAAAAGCATGGAACACGTGAACTGTGTAAGCAAACTACTGATGCTTTCCTGATGATGATGGATAATCAGACTTAGTCCCAGAGTACATCGTTGAGCAGTTTGTTTGCCCTGTTGTTTGATTCTCTGAGGAATCTGCATGTCGTCAGCATGGTCAGACAGCCTCTCCTCGCTAAAGAAAAGAAAACTTTGGAAAATACTCCACCCACATCAGCAACTCTTGAACAGCACACCAAGAGAACAGTTTATACGAGAGAGTGCTTACAACTGGAGGTAGAATGGCGGGGATTGCAAAAAGGAGAGGGGGAGACCTTTGTGGACCATTCTATAAAAGCTCAAGAAACTTGGTGTGAACTGATTCACTGCTCCTGCACAGTGGGTATGCAGAGAAAGGAGCAAATGCTGCAAGCCCAACTTAAAGTGTAATCGTGTATATATATATGGCAGGGACTGTCACAAAGACGAAACATTGCCCAGTTGGAAAGAGACAACTCTACCAGTCGAGAAGGGTTTTTTTCAGAAAATTTGTGATACCAGCTTGATGTTTTAGTTTTTCAGTCAAGCTTAAAATTTAAAACGAACACACACACACACACACACACACACAACCAAAACACCGTGTTATTACACTGACTAATTTTGTTTACACAAGGCAATTAAACAACAACAACAACAGTGACTAAAGCTGCATAAATCTATAAAAAAAATTAAGAAAAAAAGGAAGATTCGTGCGTGTATGCAAACTACTCCAGCACAGAACATTTAATTTCATGTAAATACGTTGTAAAAGTTTCAGTTTTTGTATTTGGTTTGCCCGGTGAAAAGATGGATGGATGGATTTATTCATATAAGGCTATTACTCTTCGTGAACGGGGTAAACGATGTACAACAATATAGTATCTGCATTTGAATAATAATCATAATCTTTATCCTAATGAGTTCAGTAATCATTAAGTCATAACCGATCGCAACTGAAATGCTTTGTATAAAATATGAAAAATTTCTCACAATCCTTTCGTTACAAGAATCATAAGCTTCACCGTAGTTGACTCGGATACCTGTAGAATTTTGATGGAATACATCGTGCCCTCACATCAGTCTGTGTGGGACAATGCAAAACAAAATGCAACTCATCTTCTTTTCCAGTTTTGCACAATGGACAATCTAAATCTTTTTCCGTATGCTTACTATAACGTAATAGCCCGTGGAAAGGAGCTTGACAGAGAGAGAAAGAGAGAGAGAGAGAGGCGGGGGAAGTATGGGGTTTGGGGGTGGGGCTGGGCGGTGAGTCACACGCACATAATATGTACGAGAACAGATCTACTTTGTTTTCAAATGTGCTTGGTGAGGCCAATCTGAGCCTGGCAGCAAGACATTCAAATAAATATCACACACTGGCAACACTTATTATTGCAAGTGGTTTATTATTATCTTTTCTCGTGATCATACACAAAGAGACAGAAACAGTTCGACGGTAATACTTCGAAAAACCGTCTTTTCCATTGATTATGTGAATCCATGCCCTGGTGTGTATTCACGTGGGTGTATTCATGTGTGTGTACACACATGCGTGAACTTTTGTATGCTGATGAGCGCGCGCGTGTGTCAGTGTGCGCGCGCATGTGTATGCTCGTGCGTGTGTATGAATCTTACTGTGCTAGATCTGGACTGATAAGGTAAGGGAAAGAGAAGTACTTCAGATTCATTAAATAGATTTGAATAATTATTCAACAGAATACAAACGTCCAGCTCATTCATTTTTAACGCCCGTAACAAAGAAATTTACAGAAATTGCAGAACACATCTTCAATAGAAACCGTTATGGTGACTTCAGCTATTAATCGTCAATGCCTAAACAAACTTCAGCAGCGAAAGTTCTAGAATTTTTATGTGGATCGTAGGGGTAGTTATCGATGGTATATTGTTAAAAAGAGACGAAGAAGAACACTGAATTCTATTCCTGAAAGCTCCGTGCAAAGGCCAAAGTGCATAATGTTCATGAACGATTATCCAAATAAACCGATCTACCTACCTTCCAGTCTGAAGCTCGTCACGTTACTAGGCTGCTAACGAAACATAATGAGGAGAATCTCAACTAGAGGCTTCCAGTTTCTGAATGGAGGAGTGACAGGAAAAATTCAGCTATAACTTTCAGCGAAAAATTCATTGTTTTTTTTGTTGTTTTTGTTTGTTTGTTTGTTTTTTTCCTAACTGACGTTTTCAATTATTCCGACAATAAGTAGACATCTTTTGGATTCCACGCAAGAGATAAAGTGCTAAGAGTAGTTAAAAAAGTTCTCTCAATGACCGTGGCTCTGGCACATGAATGTGGAAGTTATCGTAAGTGTGTATGTGTGCGTGCCTGAAATCTGATTGAATGACACAGAAAACGAATGATGAGCGCCCAGAGGCAGCCGTCAGTCGGCTCTAACCAGGTAGGCATCATGTAGTACAAATGAACCCGTATTTGTAAAGCTTGGTCTCCGGCCGAGGATTAGCGCTATTTTAGTATCTATGTCATTCAATCAATCTATCAATCAAAGTATCGGAATACTGTACATCAGACTTGAAATGAACCTCTTTTTTTTTCTATACAAATGATAAAACAACGGTTTGAAAGTAACTTTTACCAGTTTTAGTCATGCACATCAGTCATGTCAACATCAGTCGTGTACAACAACATCGCTACTTATAGTTTCTCCGCACGTACAGCCCAGCACCCGCCCTTCCCTACCGACGGAGGAGTAGGCAGGCAGGCTTATCTGTCGGTGTGTGTCCTCATATGGGAGAAGAGGCCGATTCTGGATTAGCAGCACTTCCCACAGGTGTTGCAAGGGAAAACGTTTCCAGAAGTTGAGCCCTGCTTCCTTCGCTCACGCTTCTCTTTAATAGCCAGCGTTCTCTTGTTTTCAAACGTCTTTATGCCACTAGAGCACAGCATCCTCCAGCGAGAGCGGTCAAGGGCATCAGTTTCCCAGGAAGCGATGTCTGTGTCACAGGCTTTGAGGTTTGTCTTCAAGGTGTCCTTGAAACGCTTGCAGGGTCTTCCAAGTTCACGGTGGCCTTCTTACAGCTGGCCATACAAAAGCATCTTCGGGATCCTGCTGTCTGTCATGCGGACAACGTGTCCTGTCCAGCTTTCGATGCTGGGCAGTTCGCTCCTCTCTAGGACCTGGATGTTGGAGACCCTGTCTTGCCACTTTATGCTAAGGATCTTTCGTAGGCATCTGTGGTGAAACTGCTCAAGTTGTTGAATGTGACGGCGATACGTTGTCCATGTTTCACAGCAGTACAACAAGGTGGTCAGCACAACAGCTTTGTAGGTTTTGATTTTGGTGCTGATCCTGATGCCTTTGTTGTTCCACAGCCTGTTGTTGAGTCTGCCAAAGGCGGAGCTGGCCTTGGCGATGCGCAGCGTCACTTCTGTATCAAGAGCTCTGTTGCTGCATAGCGTGCTGCCCAGGTAGCAAAACTTGTCGACTGACTTGATCTCTATGTCATCGATCTTGATTGCAGGTGGTGGGGAGGCACTGGTGTTCCGTGAGCTAGCTTGTTGGTACATGGACTCGGGCTTGCTGAGGCTGATGGTGAGTCCAAAGCGCCTGCAGGAGGTTGAGAACTTGTCCACGATGAACTGCATGTCCTCATGGGTGTGTGTAGCAAGCGCACAGTCATCAGCGAAGACGAACTCTCTCAACAGTGCCTCAAACACCCTGGACCTGGCATGGAGTCACCGCAAGTTGAAAAATTTGCCATCTGTGCGAAACCGAATGTAGATGCCCCGGTCACAGTCTTGAAAGGCGTCAATCAGCATGGCAGAGAAGAGAATGGAGAACAGTGTGGGTGCCAAGATCCAGCCCTACTTTACTCCATTTACCACAGGAATCGGATCCGACATGTCAGTATTTTCCGGTACTCTCGCCTGCATGCCATGGTGGAATGACGCAATCAGCTGGATTAGGCTGTCTGGGCAGCCGAACTTTAGGAGGATCTTCCACAGACCACGGCGGTTCACCGTGTCGAAGGCCTTAGTCAGATCTACAAAGACCATGTGGAGCTCCTCGTTCTACTCACAACTCTTCTCTTGCATCTGGCGTACGGCAAACACCATGTCACATGTTCCCCTGCCTGAGCGGAAGCCGCACTGTACTTCAGGGATGACTGTGTTGGAGACATGGTCAGCCAGTCTGTTCAGTTTGATGTGGGCAAAGATCTTGCTGGCGATGCAGAGGAGAGAGATTCCATGGTGGTTATCGCAGGATGTTTTGTCTCCTTTCCGTTTGTAAATGTGGACAATTGAAGCATCCTTGAAATGCTGGGGGATCTCCCCTCCCTCCCAGATAGACTGGAACATGACGGTCAGCTTCTCTGTCGGCACCTCGCCTCCATACTTCAAGATGTCAGCCTGGATTCCATCCGCTCCTGGTGCTTTTCCTGACTTTGTCAGCTTCAGGGCCTTCCGGGTCTCGGCCTTGGTGGGAGGGGCAGCTAGAGAGTCATTGACTGGTAGCTGTGGGAGGGCTGTATTTACCTCGTCAGATACGGACGAGTCCCTGTTGAGGAGAGTGTTGAAGTGCTCTGCCTAGCAGGCAAGGATGTCTTTCTTGTCTGTCAGGAGGGTGGTCTGGTCCAAGGCTCGGACAGGGGTTGATCCTGTGACTCTCAGCCCATACACAGCTCGGAGACCATCATGGAAGGTCTTCATGTCATGAGCATCAGCAGCAGACTGAAGCTCTTCGTACTTTCTCTCCCAAAAGGTGTTCTTCATCTCACGCAGCCTCTTCTGTACGAGTTGTTTGGTTCTTCTTCCTCTGGCAGTCAGAAATGTGATCCTGATGCCGTGTATGCAGTGTGTTCAGGAGCTTGGAGATTCCAGAGTCGTTCTCGTCAAACCAGTCTTTGTTGCTCCTCGGTACAAAGCCGAGTGTGTCAGCTGCTGCTGTGTACACAGCATCTCTAAAGGTGCTCCATACCTCTTCTACATCAGTCGATGCAGGAATTTCTTGGAGAGCTGCTAGGATTTGCTGCTGCAGCACGTCCTTGGTGATAGGGAGGCGGTGGATGTTGAGCTTCCTAGGGGTTTCTGCCTGGCTGGTTGGAGCTTGCGTGCAAGTCTGATGTTCATCTTGCTGCGTACCAGGCGATGGTCTGACAAACAGACTGCTCCTCTCATGCACTGTGTAATGAAAACATTACCTCTGTCCCTCTGCCGGACAATCACATAGTCCAGCATGTGCCTTTGCTTGGAGCTGGGATGCATCCATGCGTTCTTGTACTTGTCAGCTTGTTGGAAGAGGGTGTTGGTGATGGTTAGTCCATGCTGTGCGCAGAGCGAGAGCAAAAGCAGTCCGGCGGAGTTGCCAGTGCCGTGCTGTCCTAGGACTTTTGGCCACGAGGAGAAGTTCACGCCGACGCAGGCATTGAAATCCCCAAGGATGATTAGCCTGTCCTTTCTGTCTACCTCTGAAATGGTGCGGCTGAGCTCCTCGTAGAAAGCTTCTTTGATGTCATCAGGGTTGGTCATCGTCGGGGCATAGCAGCTGATGACTGTGGGGAAGCGATCCTTGGACAGCTTCAGACGCAGGGTCATCAGCCTATCGTTTATCCTACGTGGAAGGCTGTCAAGCTGTTGTGCAAGTTTGGTTCGTATTGCAAAACCCACGCCTGAGGTTCTTGGGGTGCCATCTGGCTTCCCAATGTAGTAGAAGGTGTAGCCCCCTCCAACTTCCACCAGCTGGGTTTCACTGGCAAACCTGGTTTCGCCCAGGGCTGCTGTGTCCACCTGGTAGCGATCAAGCATTCTAGCAATGAGCGCTGTGCGTCTTTCTGGTCTGTTGTCTCTGTCTAATAGGGTGCGAACATTCCAGGCACCCGGAGTCAGGGCATGACTCCTGGTTATTTTCTTCTGTTGTTTTCGGCCGCTAGTGTTGGATGTCCAAGTAGGTGCGGTTTCCTACTAGGTATTAGGTGAGGCAGGCTTTGTTTAGGGATCCTTTTATCTCCCCTTCCCCATGTGGAGAGAGCAGTGCTGTCCCTAAAATGGGCTGCTCTGACACTGTGGGAGGATACAGGTGCCGCATCTGCCCCAGTCTACGGCGGACTACCATCACCCCACAGTCGCCAGCGTGCAGAGTCGTGACTAGGAACTGCCAGCAGCATCCTCTGCCTGTCCCCGTTACCACCTCTCCATCGCCGCAGGGCTAGGGAAAGCTGGGTGTTGAAGGGCTAGCTCGTTGTTCCGACATTAGCCTGGTTGCCTGACCAGCCCAGGTGACATTTTTTTTTTTGTTTTTTTGTTTTTTTTTGTGAGGAGGAGCTGTGTAGTCCCTTCCCCACTCTCTCGCCTACCGACGCTAACAGTCCCACAGGTGCAGATACTGCCACGTGTAGGACGGGCTCGTCAGATGCAGGTTTTTTCGTCAGAGCTCCGTCTCATAGGAGGACTTGCAGCCAAGGATAAGAGCCCCCCCTGCCCTTTGGTCATCCTCTTCCGCCATCACAGCCGTTGGGAAAGGTTTCCTCCTCCGCCTGGTCCGTCGTTGGGAGACTTCACATACGCCAGGTAGTACTAGGTTACAAGGTACTAGTAGCAAGGGCTATGCCCCTGACCTGACCTATATGTAATATATATATATATATATATACACGCGGACGTACGCATGCACATACACATTTGCATAAGATAACAAATTACAAAAAAAAAAAAACAACGGAAAAACAGCAAAAGCATTTCTTTATATCAGCAAAGTAAAAAGGAATACATCATCGCCAGCGTCTTAGCGATAAATGTCAGATGATGAGACACCTGTTTGTTTGGCATTACAATAAACAAACTGTCCCTGTACCTTGATGAATGAATGATATGGATAATTATATAGCGTCTACCCTGGTCCTCGTCGATCCCGACGGACGAACCACACCCTTGGTCTGCGACCAAGCACAAAGCCCTTTACAAACACGGAGTCATTTGCACAACAGGCTGCCTTGCCGGCTGACGGCTGCCAATTTGCGCTCATCATTCGTTTCCTGTGTCATGTTATCAGATTTCAAGCACGCACACATACACACTCAGACAAACATGCAACATTTAACGCGCATGACCGTTTAGCTTATCCACCAAGCGCTGAAACGGATTGCAAGGCGTTTAGCATACATACTTGATCTTCTGTGAACGTAAACACACGATGGTGGTTCAGGCACAAGCAGGTCTGAACATACGTTGATCTGGGAGATCGGGATTAAAAATTCGTATATTTGATTACATTATTCGTCTAGCACTTAACAGAGAACAGAAGGAGATAGGTATCCGTCATTCACACGAGAAAAAGGAGTTACATTCAGGGAGTTTTGATTGATACAGCATCACGTGTGGCTGGGGAGACTAATACGGGAATGATAGTCACTCCCACGCTGCTCTAAGGTGAAGTTTGACGCTAGTCTGTCTTTCAGGCTGTAGGCCTTTCACATCAGTCTATTCCCACTCGGAGAGGCTTGGCAAGTGTCTCTTCGCACTCCAGGCTCCAGGCCAACCGTTCTAAGTAAGATTTCCCAGGTTTTCAGGTCGACGTTTATGGCCTTCGTATCCCTCTTGCAGACTTTATAGCTCAGTTAGCGTTTGCCTGCGGAACGTTTTCCATGTACTAGTTCTCCATAAACAGGATCCTTGAGGATCCGACCTTCATCCATTTGTACCATTTGACCGAGCCAGCACATGCGTCTCTGTTTCAACAGGGTGTATTTGCTGGGGGTTTCAGCTCTTCCCAGGACGGTAGTTTTAAATTTGCTCTGCTGTGTGACGTTAGGATGCTTCGGAGTACATTATGAATATTACATGTATTATGCCTTATCAGTTTAATACTGTAGAGGGAATGTGTTGATACATATGATGTTCCAAACGTTATCGTATAATATGGATCGGTGTTATTTTTTCGCTTGTGTTGCTTGACACACACAAACACAGCAAAGTGCCATCAATTCTATGCTGATTTTAAGTATAATGCTTATTACTCGTTATAACATCTCAAGATCCGATGAAAGTGCTTTGAAACTGACCTTGAAATAAATGAATTAAAAAAAGGATGTTTCGGAGGCAGCTCAGCGCATTGAAAGGCTTTGAGCTTTAACCAACGTCTGCGATTCCATTGTAAACACAAATAAATCTGCCGAGATGGCTATGTTTCTGAAGAAGATTAAAAAAAACCCAACTCACTGTTGAAATAGATAATAGTTATAATGAGTGTCATTGCTCAAATCAATTGAAAGTTTTCACAGATGAATCTGGAATGGAAAAGTGGAACAGCATCCCTCGTTTCTAATTTAAATCCCCTAGGCAAGAGGAATTTTCGATTTTCACACCATGATCACTTGTGATTTGAATGATTTGGGTTATGTGTCCACTATTCATCTTGCTATCAATGCGGCTACTCGCAGTAAAACATTAGCAATTTAAATTGAAGAACGATATACTGTTTGAGATTTCAGAGATTCACATCGAGATTCACAAATAACATTGTGCGAAAGGTGACAGGCCAGATTTTTGCTGAGTGCCCTCTCATTGTGGACTGCATTGAAATTAGTTAAAAAATTCAGTGGCTACAAAGCGCATCCAATTCAAAGTTTATTCCAAGACACTTTTGTATCATAAGGATATGTGTGGAGAGTCTATTATTTTCCATTTTACGCCAATATATCTTTTGAAAAATCAGATTTCGTAGCTGATGTGTGCCATAGATAGTATGAAACTCTTATTCTGACCAATGAATTGAATATCTTTTTAAAACGTAATTTTTGCTTTTATTAAAAAGAAACAGTTTGACAGTCTGCATGTTCACAATGTTGTAATGGCAATACCTTCTTTGTATGGTGAAGACACTTCTAAAAAGAGGGGATTCTTCACTTTGGAATTACACTTTCGCACACTATTTGGCCTTGGGTTCTAAATCCTTTAAAAGGCACTCTGAAACTTTCTCTTGTCCACGAAATTATCATAAATAATTTACGTCTAAAGATGCTGTATGGAGTGTCCTGGCCTGACTCATTTTTCGTATGGCCTGACACCCTTCTTTTAATTTCCCTGAACTCTTTTTAAGACAGTTTTTATCGTTCTTCGTCTGCAGTGCATGAAGCCTGTCATGATCTCGTGAGCTGTTCGTTCATGACTCGAGGTCGGGCAGGAAAAGCTTTCGGGGAGACACACACACTGACTGAAAACGAAGGCGTACAGGTTTTATCACCGGCTGTGTGGCAAGCCTCTGTCATTCACTTCTGACATGGGTGAGGTATCTCCTGTATGTGCCAGCAGCAGGTTATTCACTGAGCTGTTTTGAGGAGAGTTTAGGAGCACCGTGACGAACACAGACTTCCCTTCTTCATGGTGTCTCTTCCCAGTGTCAGTCCAGCCCGGCTGATGAATGACATCGTTCTCTATAAATCCCGTCTGGTGCCATGGAGCTTCGTGTGCAGTGGGGTTGGTGTCAGTCACATAATATCACTGAGCCCCTTCAGGAGGGGACAGGTCTGAGGAAGTAACAGATGGCAGATGATGCCAGTTTCATCTTCCTGAACAGGTGGCCAGTTCGTAATCTCATGATCACCACCTGCCAACACCCATGTCTGATTCCTGAAGAGTAGGAAGCTGGGAGAGGGCTTGACTTAGAGCTCAGAATGTTTGCCCAGTGGTCAAAAGAATGTGTGGTTGAATTCACTTGCTCTTTGACCTTGAAAGGAACAATGGAAGTACTCTCTCACAGTTCTCGGTGAATAAGACATTCGTATATCAGGAGGGTAAAGATCGATGTGAATAGTATTTGCCATCTCAAATCGAACATCGTCACACTGAGGCTCTGCGGATGGTCCTGGTCGGATGGAAAGGCTTCAGAAAGACGGGAGGAAACCGTCAACGAAGGGATTAAACTTGGAACTCCCAGCTCAACAGCGAGCGCATCCGAAGCGTGCAAGTAGTCATGCAATATATAATTAACAAAAATATATAATTAACAAAAATCAGCAACATCCAATACATAGTTTAGATCTTGGCTATTCTATTGGCAATCCTACGATGCAGCTCCAGAAAACCATGTGATACATTGACGACAAATTAAATCCAATGAACTCTTTGTAGGGCGGAAAAGCCATCTCCTCATTGTAGCCTGTGTAATCACAGTGCACGAAAATACAAAGGCACACAGACCTAATCAACTAGAAACAATTGAACACCTGAACAGAGGAACACACTCTCTCTCTCTCTCTCTCTCTCTCAAGTCTTTATGTAATGTGTATTCTACAGCAGTTTTTATGGATGCGTAATAAGATTTTTTTCCAGTATTTCAGAGAAAAAACTATAACTTGAAGTCTCGTTGGCTTGTCGCTTTAAAAAAAAAAATGTCTGATGGCCTAAGAGCATCCAGTCGTCAGACGTATTGGACGGGATCTCAGCTGTCGAGAAAGGTTGTGAAATCTAAAAAAAAATCTCTTATCGAAAGTAAATTGTTGCGGACACATTCCTCGACAGAAAGCTGGCCATGGACCTTTGAGACCAATCTGATAATTCATGTTCTGTCGCCATGATACTCGTTTCTGATTTCGATTTTAAATAAACTTAACTGATTTGATGGCACAAAAATGAATTCAAACAAGGGCATGTAGAGTTGTTTGATATCTTAAGTCTTAGGTATCACGAACAAAATTACAACTGCTATGATGTATTTGTTGCGAAATAAACACATTATCCACTTATTCAATGTTACTCACATTTCAGCTCATTGGACCCATTCCCAGATGGAACCATATCAAGTCAGCAGGCATAGAGTCCTCCAAAGAATCACTTGGTTTTACATAAAAGAAAACGAAGGACTGGTCTGACGTAGAGAACGAAGAACTGAAGGAACTGCTAGCAAAAAGAGGACAGTACAGCAGTAAAACCCTACCTGCCTATAGAGAGGTGTTACTTCTTCTTCTTCGTTCGTGGGCTGCAACTCCCACGTTCACTCGGATGTACACGAGTGGGCTTTTACGAGCATGACCGTTTTTACCCCGCCATGTAAGCAGCCATACTCCGTTTTCGGGGTTAGGCGTTACTTCCAACCGCGAGCTTCGGTAACATTCCTGCAACTTCTCCTCATGCTGTATGGGAATCGAAAGAATTGTATTGCCGGCACGTTCTCTAGACCTGAATCCCATTGATCATGTCTGGGACGTCAGTGGACAAGCCGTGTAAGCACGTGGCAACCAGCCTCGTACCTTACCTGAGCTTACGATAACTCTCCAGGAGGAATGGGACAAGATTCCACAGCAGCAGGTGAAAAATCTCACTGCAACACGAACAAGGATTGCAGGAATGTTGATTCCCCCCCCCCCCCTTCCCATGCCCAGTAGATTTGGGAGTGGCCTTTTGTTATGCCTTCATCGTTACTCTCTAGAGATCTCACAAATATTTCACGCATAAGTTGTTTTTTTTGCATTGGTGTCTGGACAAAGGAACATGGATTTGCCATTTTGTCTCGCAATGTGCTCAATGTCTTGATCCTTAACGAGTGTTTATTATTGTGTATATGTACTGTTTTTTCCATGTTATTCTGTTATTCACCATCTTGTCGATTAAAGTCTCCATTGAAAGTAGCTGTGGCATCTTCAGTTCTCTCTCTCTCTCTCTCTCTCTCTCTCTCTCTCTCTCTCTCCCTCAGACATGTTTTCAGTGAAACCATCAGATGGCCACACTTTAAATATAAATCTCAAGAGATATTTCATGATGATAGTGTCGAGCCATGGATTACTAAAAATAATCATGAAAGACAAAGCAGACTAATGTGTCGTTTTCTGTTTGTCTCTGCTGACTTGTTCACAGACGAAAGAATCCTGAACACTGTCAACACCAGCGCTACGACACTCAGGGCTGCATGTCCAGGTATTGGACACCTCATTGACCAAAACAATTCAAACTATCTTCTGCTGCAGGTCAACGATTCAAACTGTGCAAACAACTGGCAAAATGACATGCAAGACACGGGGGTAGTTTATGGCGTCTGTAGTGACTCTGCTACTTTCTGTAAAATCCATGTGAAGCTTTCACAAGATTTGCATGTCCAGGTACACTTGCAAGTGTTATCCTACTGGTGTGATACCAGTTACTGGTCAACAATAGTGTCGCATGAAGGAGGAGGACTGGCTGTGAAATGCATGCATCATACACTTAAAGAACTGTTCTTCCAGTCACCTACAAACTATCTTTACATTCATCACAGCAATAATCCTTTACTTAACATTGATGTTCATGAAATAAAACACAATGAGATAATTGTAAAATATATGTTTAAACATTCTGGATATATGACCATACCATATCTGGGAACACAACGCTTTCTTCTGAAAGTCAGGAAAGTAATCAGTATTGAACTGAAGGGACCGACTGGACACGTCTTTATGATCAGTGTTCAGCAGGTTCCCTATCCTAGCATTCGTTCTATGTGGAACAAGTACTCAGTAGTGAAGTACCGACTACAAAACACAACACAGCAGAGTGTGGAGCCTTTGAACATTGGATATTTCAAACCAGCCAATATCATTCTCACGTCAAAGCTTCACGTTCAGTTTGTTGTCCTGGAAATGCATTCGAATATCAAACTATATTTTTCTACTCTTCCTGAGAGTGCGACACCCCCAAAACTGTCCAGTGGATTGTTCAACTGTTCTATGACTAGTTATTCGGAATTCCAGGATCATCTTGACTGCAACCTGAAGCTGGAGTGTGACAATGGTCAGGATGAAACAGAACGCTGTCCCTTCAGCAGTCCAGACTGCCAAGGCCTCGTGGCTTCACACAACAAATGTTTTGGTCAATTTCTCACGACGAGTAGGGCAACAATTCCTTATTTTATGGATACTGATTGCAGAGGTACGGGTGGAAAATTAGCTTCAATAGAATCAAGGAAAGAACTGAAACACGCTTCACATTTTTTCAAACGTATTGGTGACTTTCATCTGTGCCTAGATTTTTCCACAGGATGGGACACTGTACCCTTCATGTATAGCAAGTTTCGTAAATGGTCTGACTGCACACTGATTTACAATATGAACCACATTAGATTATCGAATCCTTATTACCCTTCAAGGATGATCCAAGGTGGAATCTTCCGTAATATGGTGATTTCCCTCGACTCTAAGCTTGAAAATGTGATGTGTCATGATTCCTTGTGTGAAATGCACCCCGCATCACTCAGAAAGGTTCCTTCTTCATCTTTAAAAGTTCACGTGAGTTCACAGCAATCCGTTTTCACGAGCACACGCCAATTACTAATTGTGTGTCAAGGTAAACAACGGTCACATGCATTTTTGTTTTCCAGTGTCCAGAGCAGTTGTGGAAATGCGAGGTATTCACAGCTCCGTTTGTTTACAAACGTGAGTTACGGACAGAATCTTCACACGGCTCATTCTGGAAAGGTCCTTAAAAACACATATGACATGTTTCTCTGTGATGATGGTATCACAGAAGTACATTACGCTTTCGTGTGTGACTTCAGAGAAGACTGCCCAGACAACAGTGATGAAACATTCTGTGAACCATCAGGTGAGGGGTTCCTGTGTTCAAACAGTCAGCGTGTATTGCCCAGTCAGTGGTGTAATGGATATTCAGACTGTGTGGACGATTCTGACGAAGCGACATGTCCAGAAGGAGAAACAGTGCATTTTCCAGCCAAGGATGAACTAAAACGGCACCGTTTTTACATCAACCTAGATGGTTCAGGTTACTTCACACAGCATGTTATGAAAGCTGAGGACTCTTGTCCGGAAACTCATTATCGTTGTGCAACTGATTGGCTGTACTGCCTTCCTCTCTTCACTCGATGCAACGGATTTTCCGACTGTATTTATGGAGAAGATGAACAAAACTGTGACAGTGTGGTTTGTCCTTCCTACTATCAATGTAGAGGTTCCCAAGTCTGTGTGCATGAAGATCATTTGTGTGACGGTTGGGGTCAGTGCCCACAGCAGGATGATGAACTGCTATGTGAGATGACTTGTCCTGAGGGATGTCTGTGTCAAGGTTATTCTTTGTGGTGTAGTCACTTCTTTCTCACTCAGCTGCTCACTTCACTTCGCTATGTGGATGCCACAGGGTCAGGAATGACACTGGCAGATTTTACAAATTATATAAATCTTATTCATCTGAGACTGTCTCATTGCTCACTGCATAATATTTCAGGTGTGAAGCTCACCAACCTGCAGTCAATCAGTCTTGACAACAACCATCTGAGATTGCTTGATATTGCTGTTATTCATAAGCTGCCTAATTTGAAAATGATATCTTTAAGAAATAACCCTACACGGGAAATGACAAGTAAACAGCTGAAGCAGATTCATTATTCATTGAGACGAATGGACATGTCGAACACACATATAAACATTATGAACAGTGTGGTGTCTGTATATTTACCCAGTGTAAAATATGTGAATCTGTCCTTTTCTGCCCTTAACATGATTGGAGCAAGAGGTTTTAAAAACTTACCTGAGTTGATGGAATTGGACATAACAGAAAATCCAGTGAGAGAATTTCCTTTCGATTTGTTTAAAAGGTCACGTTGTTTAGGACATGTATACTCATCTAATTATAGAATTTGCTGTGATAATGTATTTCCCGTACAAACAATTACAATAAAATGTGTAGTAGCTGAAGCGGTTTTTCCTTCATGCAGAACGTTGATTCCGTCGGAACTACACAAATTTTTCATGTGGAAGCTATGCACTTTCACCGTATTGGGTAGCATGGTTCGATGTCTATTCCCATTGGCTGTCAAAGAACTGTTTGGAAACAAGTTCACAATGACCATTGCCCAACACAATTTTGCTGATGTGTGCATGGGATGTCACGCTGGTATTATTTTGGTAGCAAATGAAATATTTCATGGACAATACATCCAATTTGAAAAGGCATGGATTACAAGTATGGCGTGTAAAGTGAATGGTTTTCTGTTCCTTCTGTCCATCGAGGTGTCCATTTTGATCATCTTGTTCATCACCTTGGATCATACTTTGGTCCTTTATTTCCCCAAAAACTCATCACTGTTTGAGAAACATTCAGTTATTTTATATCTACTGATCTGGTCTGCTGGAATATCATTGTCTCTAATACCATTTCTTCCTGGACTGTCACACTGGGGCCTTGCTGATCAGTCAGGTCTTTGTCGCCTGGCATTGTTTCAACATTACAGGTCTAATCAAGAGTTCAGATGGTTCAGCGTTATTGGAGTGATCAATTTCATTGCGAGCATAATGATTTTAGGTGGACAAGTTATCATCTGTAGGCTTACACCGAAATATAGGATCATT
The DNA here is from genome assembly GCF_041734735.1 of Babylonia areolata. Classification (NCBI taxonomy): domain Eukaryota; kingdom Metazoa; phylum Mollusca; class Gastropoda; order Neogastropoda; family Buccinidae; genus Babylonia; species Babylonia areolata. The sequence continues at coordinate 34,490,728 of NC_134894.1, forward strand.
TTGGATCCCGCAAAGAGGTCAGTTTTTTCCTCAGTCCACCTGATGCGAAAAGTGGCCGCCATGACCGTTTTCTGCTGGTTTTTATTAGGCCTGGTTACGATAATGTCAGCTGCTGGTGTTACTGTATCAGACAAGATCCACGGAACCCTGGTTGTGTTCATGTCTCCCCTCAATGCTGCCCTCAATCCACTCTTTTACATATGGGCGGTAGTAGCACAGCTAAGAAGGAAAACGCAGGAAGAAAAACTGTTAAAACGGTTAGCATCAGGAATTAACATGTCTACAAGAAAAAGACACTGTTGCAACGAGCAAATGAAATGAAATAATTCAATCACAAATTAAATCAGTCAGTGAACGAATCAGTCACTCATTGCCTAAATACATTCTCAAAAACAATAAAGGACTTCACAGATAAAGAAAACAGATGCAACAAAGAGAGTGACCATTAAAATGACAAAATACAACAGAGCAAAGGTTTGTTCGCTATTATAGTGGTGATTTTTGTTCTGTTGAGGAGAAAAATGTTGTAAAGTGGGGAGGAGGGGGTTGAAGATGTTTCAAAACCCTTAAGAGAGATCAACAGCGTACCACTTGAGTCCCCTGGAAAGAGAGAACTGTTTGTTTACCTGACAGGACTCTTGTTTCATCCCCTGTAACTCGTGAGAGATCTCATGATGCTGATGAACCACCCGTTGAAACACCGTTTGATAATTTGCCAAATTCTTTGAAACAGACAAGTAAACAACAGACAGCAAACGACAAAGAAACAATAAACAAAACAAACTAACAAACCTAATGACTTCCCAATTCAGTCTTTGAATAGTGATAATGATGATAAAAAAAGAATTATAAAAAAAGGAAAGAAAACACACACACACACACACACACACACACACACACACACATGGAAATCAACAAACGATGAGGCCAGGAGATGAAATGATCAACAAACAGTAAAGAGTGGTAACTCTCTCCATTCACAAGGTACACGACATCAAGTCAGTGCTGCTTACGCTACCGA
>NC_134894.1:34496748-34519248 GCF_041734735.1 Babylonia areolata
ACAACGTTCACATTAAGCCCAGCCAGCTGCTGACAGTCAGTTGCCATCAGCCTACACAGCAACACATTTCGGTGAGATACAGCCAGCTGTTAGCTAGAAACAACATGGCACCCACCAGACGTAAAAAAACCCAAAGGTTAATGAATACCATTGGGATTCACGTTGCCAGTATCATTAAGGTGTTTCATGTCTTGGATCAGTCATCTGTCTCATTTGTGTGCACGCCACGAATCAAACAGCTGGCAGGTGATGGCCGGAGATAGATGGTGGCCAGTGTGAACACTCACCGCCGGCATATATGGCGGGAAAGCGGACAATTCCCAGCCAGTTGCTGTCAGCAACTCGCCTGGGATTAGTGTGAACGTAGCCGTAGGCTACATCCGTTGTACAGCGCCAATCAAACGTAGAAATGAGTCTGGAAGGGTCTAAAAAAATAGTGCTATCGACACATAGTAAAAAGAGCACAAGGTTGGCAAAAAGTAGCGCCATTGACACACAGCGCAATTGAGACGACAAAATTGAAAACAGTAGTGCTATCAACACGTTGTGCTGTTGGACGTAGTGATAACGACACATAGCGGTATTGACACCAAGCGCTCTTGGGAGGTACCTGTGTGTACACAGAGGGAAATATTATCATTGTCATTTATCATTATCTATTATTATTGTTGTTGTTATTATTGTTATTATTATTATTATTATTATTATTATTATTACAACAACAATTACTACTTCTACTACTATTGTTATTGTCATCATCATCACATTCTTATCATTACCATTGTTTTTTTTTTCTCTATAAGTTAGTGATGAATTCTGGAACAAGTATGTAGGGTTTGTTATTACCAATAGTGTTATGACAGAAAAGCCAGAATGGAAGAGTGATGACTTTTAAAGATATATGCATGTGTTTGTTTGTCTCATACATTTCTTTCATAGTTTCTTCCTCAGGATGTTTTCTGTACATTCTTTATATACCTATATTGTTTTTAAGATGGATAGAGGAGAAGGAATTTTGTTTAATGTCCCGTCACACATATCGGTGATTAAAGACATTTTGTTAAAGTATTTATGAATGCATTTGAGTATTATCGGTTAGAAGTGGTGGGACTTCGTAAAAGGACTTCGTGAAAGAGAAGTTGTTAAACTGAGAAGCGAAACAACTGATAATGAATGCAGAAAGTCACAAACATCAACGCTCTCAGTCACTTGTGAAGACACACATTCGTGTACATAAGGCTTCATCAAGCTACAGTAAAAAAAATTATATGCTTAATTGTCAGGTTACTGAAGCATACCCACATGACAGTAGAACAATACTTGTTCTGTAATGAATTTGATAATAGTCTGAGAGTCTGCGAATCCGACCAAAGTCTGAGAGAGTCAATTGACGAGTTTTTAGAATTGAATTCAAGCGCCCATAAAAGTCTGTTTCTAGTATATTGCTTATTTCCTTGTATGACAATGGGCAATATACTTTTATACTATCTGTATGATTCTTTGCTCCCCTTTTTGCTGCCCTGTCTGCTTGGTCGTTATAAAGGAATCCAGTATGGGATGGTATCCAACAAAAATCAACATTTGTACCCTTCACAAATAGGGAGTGCAATAAATACCTAATTTCAAACTAAATATTATCTTTGATTATTCTCAAAAAAGGAGCAAACTGTTTAAAACAGACTGAGAATCAACACAAAATAGGATATTACTTACTATCATTGGTGTATCAACAAGATGATTTAAAGACATAAGGACGGCCACCAATTCAGCTGTAAAAATTGAATGTCCCTTACCTAAATAATAATTATGATTTTTTCTGTTTTTAGGCCAGGAATGACAAAAGCAGATCCTGCACTGCTATTATCCAGGAGCAAGCCATCAGTGTAAACTTTTAAATGATAATCAACATTTTCTTCCAATTCAATTCTGACAAATGCTGCTATTATATGTTGATATTCTCATTTCGTTGTGTCAGAAGCACATATGTTGACGTTTGCTTTTGTTAACTCCCATGGAGGGACAGGTGGCACCAGAACACGAGGTGCCATATCATGTAAATCAATGTCTGAAGAATTAAAAATATCTGACACATACGTACGAATGGTTTGTAGATTTGAATTATTCTGTGCATTTTTTGAAAATCAATATCAGACCTAATATTTAATTCCTCAAAATCATCCACTGCTGTATATCTCACAATGTATTTAGCAGAACTTAACTTTCTGATTTCATCTAGTGGTAGAATACTCACAAGCTTATAGGCTTCTGAGGTCTAGTATGCACAGGTACCCCAAAAGCCAGTTTCACAGCTTTACTGTCAGTTATTTGCAGCTTCTTTAGAAACGTCGGCAGAGCAGAAAAGAAGATTTCTTGACCGTAGGTCAATCTTGATCTTACGAGAGATGTCGCTAAACGTAAAAGAATTTTGGAGTCTTGTCCCCAAGGAGAGTGACTTACAATTTTTAAGAAATTTAATCTTTTAACTGCTTTAGTCACTATTGTATCAATGTGTTTCTTCCAGTTTAGTTTTGAAGTAAATAGGATCCCAAGAAATTTTATTTCCGACTTCAAAAATATGTCACGTCCTCCTCCCAAAAAATCGTGGTAGTTTGGTGGGATTAAAACCATTATTAAAGAGGACCAAGTGTGTTTTTTCTATAGAAAACTCAAAACCATTAGAGTTCATATAGCTACTCAGTCCATCGAGTTCACCCTGAAAATGTATCTGTACATAATTCATGTAATGTAGGTTTGTTCTTTTCCTCAATGATGTCTGAACCATATAGCAATACCATCAGCATATTGAACCAGCTTGGTATATGATGAAAAACGTGTGTAAATCATAAAGCCTAGTGTTGAACAACAATGGAAAAATATGGAACCCTGCGGGATTCCCATGTTTATAGGCCACTACTCCCACTTTTGCCACTATATATCTCCCACTTAAAAAGGATTTAACATAGCCATAAACATGACCCGACAGACCAGTTTGTTTCTGCTTAAATAACAGTCTGCTATGCTATACTCAGTCATAAGCTTTAGTAAGATCGAAGAAGGACGCAAGGGTACTTTTGCGCTTCAAAAACTTTTTTAATTTGGGTAGTGAGACGGGTCAGATGATCAGTTGTAGATCTTCCTTTCCGGAATTCAGTTTGAGCTGACGGAATTATGTTATTTTTGTCACAGTAGTATACCATTCTAATATTTACTATTTTCTAAATGACTTTCCCAACGTGGGAGGCAACCGAAATAGGCCTACAGCTCGAAGGTTCTGTTTGAGGTTTACTTTGTTTTAATACAGGAGTTACAATGGAAGTTTTCCATGCCTCAGGGATTTGTCCACATTCCCTGCACTTTTGAAATAAGGTATGTTATATAATTATCCAGTTTTCTGGCAAATGGTTGAAAATGGTGAAAGATACTACATCCTTACTAACTGACACGTTTTTGTTACTCAGCAAATGAATAGCGTACTTTACCTCCTGTAAAGTTATTGCCGAGTTGATTGTTTTATAACTTTGTGGGTAGGATCTCTATATTTGCCACTGATTTTTTCTTCCTCTCTTGATGTCTTTTTTTTTTTATTTGACAAACTATCCACACTACCTGTTTTAGAATACACACAAAAAATTCTTCCACCTTTTCGTGAGGGGACAGAAACTCTTTATCTTTCGTTTTAATAGGATAGTCTTGCAGAACAATGCCTGATTTCATTTCTTTCATTTTGGCCCTCACTTTTTTCATATCCTTATGGTCAGATACTTCATTCAAACAGAACTTTGACCAGTATTGTATTTTTTCTTGAGCTATAACTCTATTCGCCTTGATTTTTGTGAAACACATTTCTTTATGAGCGGCTTCTTTTACATCTTTGTCAAGTACTTTTCTGAGTCTTAACCATGTAAGGTATGCTAGTTTCTCTGTATTTACAGCCTCTACACATGTATTATTCCACCAAACATTTCCAGAAAAAGTGTCAGTCCTCTTTGAACCTTTTTTTTTTTTTTTTTTTTTTTTTTTTTTGGTATTGCTATTTCAGCAGCTCCAATAATTGATTTTTGAAAGTTGTTATAAAACAACATTTAAATCTTCACAAAAAAATTCACTTTCAGAAATGTTCGTAGAATAGTTTTGAAATGTTTCCCAGTTTGCGTATTTATAATTGAATTTTGGGATTTCATCTTCTCCGCTGTATTTAGTTATGGTACAATCATTAAAAGACAGTGTGACTGGCACGTGATCACTGCCTAGTGGGTCATCCCCAGTATCCAACTGTACTGTTAAAGCTAGAGGTGGTGATATGAAGGTTAGGTCAAGTGCCGATGCTCTGTCATGAGCCACATCTGGGATACGTGTAATCATCCCATCGTTAAGTAAATGCAACGATGAATCAACAATATTTTCAACAAAATCAGGATGAGATACTATTTGACAATCACTATCCCAGAAGGGCGCATGGGAATTAAAATCTCCTCCGACGATCCATCTTTCTTTTGAGCAATTTAATGCTCGCAACCAATTTGTATTTTACTCGCTTCGACCTTTGGGATAGTAGACTGACGCAAAATGTATGGTTTGATTATTAGAGACACGCAAACTTACAAACGTAGCTGACATCTTTTCAGTTTAGTATGAAATAGGAGATGGATGGACGCTTGCGTAATTCAAACCACACTGCACGTAAATAGCTGTACTAATCTTGTCAGAATCCTCGCTTATATGATAAACCAGAGGATAATGATAACCTTTCAGATTCGGTAATTTGTTTTTAGTAACATTTAAGGACTGAAGAAGGAGAATATGATTGGAGTTTTCAAAAAGATAAGCACGCAGATTATCAATATTTGTACTCAAAGAGCGGGAGTTCCATTGCAAGATTGATGGATTCCCACATGTTACTTGCAACTTCTTAGTCATTTATCAGCTAGAATGAATCGTAGAACAAATATCATGAGGTAATGAGATATCCGGATTTAAAATAAAGATAATGATAAATGAAGGGCCTTTAATTATCTAAAACACAAGGTAATCAGGTGTTCTTCGTGTAGACAATGTGATGACTGATTTGATGCAATGTCAGGGTAGTTAACAAGCTGTAGTTTTATCTCCTCAGATGGATGTGTAAAAACAAACTGGTTTCTTTTTGACATCCTCTTCATAACCCATGTGTATCCAAAGAACCAAGGCAACTGTTTCTACTGTCAAAACAGGTAAATTGTTCAGGTGGGAGTGGTCAGTCTATTTTTAGCAACAATATCAAACAAATATATTGTTTAAAGAAAGAAACTGACTATAGTTTGTGAATGATATATATTCTTGTATCCATGGGATGCTGGTGGTGGTGTGTTCATCGAGATCGATGATGACCATCGTTGTCATCCAGATGGGGGATGGGGGATGGGGGGAGGGTGGTGGTGGGGTGGGGGGAAGGATGCTCATGAATCTATCTGTGAGTGCGCAGATGGCTGAATAGTCCAATCTGCGCACGAAATGTTCGCTGACAGTTGGGGCAGACAAAGACAGGCATATCATTGTCAGGGAGCTTGTTTGCCCGTGACTTTCTGGCCTGCCTCTTCTGAACAGCTGCAGCAGTCCTGTTGGCCTCGCACAACTTGGCGCCTTTGTGCACAGCAGCGCGCCATTTGTTACGGCCACTGCAGATTCCTCCCAGGAGTCAGGGTTGATATCAAACGCTTTCAGAGAGACTTTCAGAGTATCTCTGAAGCGCTTCTTCTGACCTCCGTGTGATCTCTTCCATTGTTGCAGCTCACCATAGAAGAGCCTTTTGGGCAGCCGATGGTCTGGCATGCGCGCCACGTGTCCAGCCCAGCGAAGCTGGGACTGCATCAGGATGGTGATGATGCTGGGAAGGGTGGCTTTTGCGAGCACCTCTGTGTCTGGGGTCCTGTCTTGCCACTTGATGTTCAGTAGCTTCCTGAGGCATGTTGTGTGGAAGTGGTTCAGCTTCTTGGCATGTCGTTGGTACACTGTCCAAGTTTCGCAGCCGTACAGTAGTGTGGGGAGAACTACTGCTCTGTAGACCTCTAGCTTGGTCTCAAGACTAATGCCTCTTCTGTTCCAGACATTTGCATTGAGTCTACCAAAAGTTGCACTTGCTCTTGCAATCCTGACATTCACTTCATCGTTGATGGTCGCGTTTCGTGACAGTGTGCTGCCAAGATATGTGAACCGCTCCACCGCACTGAGTCTCTGACCGTTGACTGTGATGTTGGGCTCAACGTAGGGTTTCCCTGGGGCTGGCTGATGGAGAACTTCAGTTTTCCTCGTGCTGATGGTAAGGCCGAAGTTCCTGCTGGCAGTGGCAAACTTGTCGAGCTGAGTTGCATGTCAGCTTCAGATCCAGTGTTGAGGGCACAGTCATCAGCAAACAAAAAGTCTCTGATGATGTCTGTCATGACCTTCGTTTTTGCTTGAAGCCTTCTGAGGTTAAATAGCTTGCCATCTGTTCGGTACTTTAGGCCGATTCCAACATCGCCATCTCTGAAGGCATCAGTAAGCATTGCAGAGAACATGAGGCTGAACAGCGTTGGAGCCATGACGCAGCCTTGCTTGACACCATTTGTGACAGCAAAAGGAGCAGATGTTTCGCCATTGTCCTGGACTCGAGCCTGCATGCCTTCATGGAATTGGCTGACCAAGGAAATAAATTTCCGAGGGCATCCGTACTTGGCCATGATCTTCCACAGTCCCTCTCTACTCATGGTGTCGAAGGCCTTAGTGAGGTCGACATAGGTGGAGAACAGATCAGCATTTTGCTCCTGACATTTCTCTTGCAGCTGCCTTGCAGCAAACACCATGTCGGTGGTTCCGCGCTCTTTCCGGAATCCACACTGGCTCTCAGGCAAATGACCTTGGTCAAGGTGTGCTGTGAGGCGGTTTAGTAGGATCCTGGCAAGTATCTTGCCTGCGATGGAGAGCAAGGAAATGCCCCGATGGTTATCACAGGCTTGCCAGGTTCCCCTTTCACTTGTACAAGTGAATGATAGATGCATCTTTGAAATCCTGGGGGATCGTCTCTTCTTTCCACATGAGTGAGTACAGCTGATGAAGCTTCTCAGTCAGCACAGTGCCTCCATCCTTGTAGACCTCTGCTGGTATGGAGTCTGAACCAGGTGCTTTGCCACTGGATAGCAGACGGATTGCTTTCTGGGTCTCAAGAAGTGTTGGTGGATCGTCCAGTGCTTCGTTGGTGGGGACTTGTGGGAGACGGTCTATGGCTTCATCATTTATGGAGGAAGGGCGATTTAAGACACTGTTGAAATGCTCAGCCCATCGTTCGAGAATGTTCTCCTTCTTGGTGATCAAGGTATTCCCATCTGCACTGAGGAGGGGGAATGATCCTGAGGATGTGGGGCCGTAGACTTCTTTTAAGGCATCATAGAACCTCTTCATATCGTGCCTGTCAGCATATCCCTGGATCTCATCAGCTTTGTCACTCAGCCACTTATCCTGCATCTGGCGTAACTTTTGCTGAACAGTCCTGCGGATGGCATTGTACGCATCCTTTTTTGATGTGGACTTTGGGTTGCTCGGGTGGGCTTGATGCAGACGGCGTTTCTCATCCAGAAGCTGCTTGATTTCATCACAGTTTTCATCAAACCAGTCTTTGTGCTTTCTGGTCATGGGTCCCAGGGTCTCTGAAGCTGTACTATAGATCAGGTCACGCAGGGTCCTCCAGTCAGACTCCACATTATGGTTGTCCAGAGAGGCGGATTCCAGACGATCTTCCAGCAGCTCCACAAAGGACTGTTTGATGGTGATGTTTTTCAGCTTAGCGATGTTGAGCCGTTTTGGAGCCTTCTGGCCTTGGGGGCGTCTCTTGGGCTGGATTCGAATATTCAGCTTCGAGACTACAAGGTGATGGTCTGTCCAACACTCGGCGCCGCACATGGTCTTTGTTACACGTACATCTTGCCTATCCCTTTTCCTGACGATGACATAATCGATGAGATGCCAATGCTTTGAGCGAGGGTGAATCCATGACGTCCTGTTACGGGTAGGGAGGCAGAAAACTGTGTTGGTTATCAGCAGTTCGTGCTCTGCACAGGTCTGAAGCAAAAGCAATCCATTTGGGTTGCAGTGGCCCACACCGTGCTTTCCAATCACTCCATCCCAGGAGATGTAGTCAGAGCCAACTCTAGCATTGAAGTCCCCAAGAATGATGAGCTTGTCTGCTTTAGGGATGGCAGCAATGACAGAGTGAAGGTCCTCGTAGAACTTCGCCTTCACTTCATCCGGGTTGGTCATGGTTGGGGCGTAGGCACTGACAATGGTGAGATGCTTCTGGCCAGATGCCAGTGGGAGTTTCATGGTCATAAGCCTATCGTTGACTCCCTTTGGGATTCCAGCTAGCTTGCTGACAAGTGCTGTTTTTACTGCAAAACCAACACCAGCCTCACGTCGCTCTTCGCTTCCTCGTCCACTCCAGAAGAAGGTGTAACCAGATCCCCGTTCACAGAGCTCGCCTTCGCCTGCAAGCCGGGTCTCACTCAAGGCTGCGATGTCGATATTGTATCTGGCGAGTTCGGATGCAACTAGTGCTGTTCTCCTTTGGGGTCTGTCCGCGTTATCTCTGTCCAGGAGAGTCCTTATGTTCCAAGCACCAATGGTGAGAGGAACGATCCTTGTTTTTTCTTTTCTTTCTCTTTGTTTCGACCGCTGATGTAGGGTCCCCGCCAGCCGCGGTAAGCTGGCCAGGGTGATATGGAGCAGGCAATTTTTAGGGCACCTTTTCTAGCCCCTTCCTCATGCCAGGGAGGTGAGCAGTGCATTCCTAAAGAGGGCTGCTCAGACGCTCAGACGGCTGCCGAGCTCCATCGCTGCTCCTGTCGACGAAGAACGACCCTATGGGCTGAGCCGCCTGTGTGCAGGTCTGCGGCTGCGACTGCCAGTGTACCCACACCTGTCGTTTCGTCGCTCACCTGTCGCCACAGGACTTGGGGGTGATGAAATGATGAAGGATGAAAGGTCATTTAGGATGACTGATGACTTGCGCGATGAGTTTGTTTAAAGTGAAGAGGAGTTGCGCAACGTCGACCTCACTCTCTCGTCCGGGTCCACCAATTTCCAGTGGCAAGACTAAGTCGAGACGACTGGAGGATGAGCACGGATGCAGTGGATGACCAAGATATCCTTTCGGTGTCTCATCTTGCTCTCTGCACTCCACAGTGCGTTGCTGTAACCGCCTTCCTCTCCGTTGAACCGATAGGTTTCTTCCGCAGATTCTGCCGGATCCAGACTTCGCATACATGGGTAGACACACCCTGGGGGCCAACTGCGTGTGGCATGCACACAGCACGGTGGAGCTAGATGGCCGTCGGTGGCTCTCCTGAGCCGACGCCCTTTTATGGATCTCCATAAGGGTGTCTAGCCACCCGCCTCACCAGTCCCAGAAGGGAGTGGTGGGAGTGCCGGTTTAGTCGTCGGCAACCCGACCCTGAACAGGTTGTACTGGATTAGAGGTTACCAGTAGCAGATCTAATGACCTGACCTGACAGAATCATGCTACATTAATGTTAACCGTCTAAACTCTTGTGTGTTTTTTTTCTGCAAAACAATAACTCTGTTGTGGTGTACATGACTAAAATGGATTGTAGTAATCATTCAGGGAATATAGTTATGAATTTATTCACTGCACTGAACATATACTTTTAGACACAGCACTGTGAATTTTGTTTCAGATGAAAGAAAAATGATTGCTTTGACAATAAAAGTTAAAATTGTGAACTTGAACTCAATATCTTGGATTTTTTGTTCAGTGAGAACGTGAAAAATATTGAGGAGTGGAGCAGATCCGGAAGTGGTGGGACCGTAGACTTCCTTCAGGCCGTTATAGAAGTTCTTCATGTCATTCCTGTCTGCAGAGTCCTGGATCTCATCAGCTTTTTTGCTGAACCAGGAATCCTGCATCTGACTCAGCTTCAGTTGGATGGTGCTGCGTGCGCTCTTCAGTATGTCTTTCTTTGACTGTGACTTGGGATCTTCAATGTGGGCCCTGTAGGCTTGGCGTTTGTCTTCCAGCAGCTGCTTGATCTCAGTGCAGTTCTCATCAAACCAGTCTTTGTGCACTCCATGGCAGTGTTGTACACCGTCTCATGCAGTGCACCCCATGCTGCCTCCACATTCTGGTTGTCCAGCACGGTGGACTCAAGGCGTTCCTCCAGGGTGTCAGCAAAGCTCTGCTTGATGTTGCCTAGCTCCAGCTTGTTGACATTCAGGCGTTTGGGTGATTTCATGCCCTGAGGCCGTCTCTTGGGCTGGATGCGGAGGTTGAGTTTGGAGACGATAAGGCGGTGGTCTGTCCAGCACTCGGCGCAGTACATGGCCCTCGTGACTCGTACGTCCTGCCTGTCCCTCTTCCGGACGATGACAAAGTCGATGAGATGCCAATGCCCAGAGCGAGGATGCATCCATGACGTCCTGTTGCGGGTAGGGAGGCAGAAGACAGTGTTTGTGATAAGAAGGTCGTGCTCGGCACATGTCTGGAGAAGTAGTTGGCCATTGCTGTTTCAGTTGCCAACTCCATGCTTCCCAATCACGCCTTCCCAGGAGGTGTTGTCACAGCCAACTCTCGCGTTAAAGTCATCAAGAATGATGAGCATGTCTGCGTTGGGAACAGTGGTGATGACAGCGTTCAGGTCCTCGTAGAACTTGTCCTTGATCTCATCCGGGTTGGTCATGGTGGGCGCGTAGGCGATGACAATGGTGGTAAACTTCTTCCCGTTGCATAAAGGGAGTTTCATCGTCATCAGGCGATCGTTCACTCCTTTCGGGGGGCCAGCCAGCTTGCCAACGAGGGTTGTCTTCACTGCAAAGCCAACTCCAGCTTCACGTCTCTCTTCAGGTCCGCGACCACTCCAAAAGGAGGTGTAGCCTGCACCTCGCTCACAGAGTTCGCCTTCTTCTGTCAGTCTGGTCTCACTTAAGGCAGTGATGTCGATGTTGTACCTGGCTAGTTCACTCGCAATGAGTGATGTGCATCTCTGTGGTCTGTCCGAGTCGCCTCTGTCCAGAAGCGTATGCACGTTCCATGTTGCAATGGTCAATGGGGTGCTCCTTGTTTTCTTCTTTCTTTCCTTTGTGTGTCAACCGCTTGAGTAGGGTCCCCGTCAGCCGCGGTATGCTGACTAGGGTGGTGTGGAGCAGGCAATGTTTAGGGCACCTTTTCTAGCCCCTTCCTCATGCCATGGAGGTGAGCAGTGCTGTCCTGAAGAGGGCTGCTCAGTCGCTCAGGGGGCTGCCGATCTCCACCGCTGCTCCAGTTGGTGAAAAACGACCCTATGGCCTGAGCCGCCTGTGTGCAGGGCCGCGGCTACGACTGCCAGTGTACCCACACCTGTCGCTTCGTCGCTCGCCTGTCGCCACAGGGCTTGGGGAAAATGATGGTATGGGATGAAGGATGACTGATGACTTGCGCGATGACTTTGTTTATAGTGAGGAGGAGTTGCACACCGTCGACCTCACTCTCTTGTCCGAGACCGTCTGTATCCAGTGGGAAGACGAGGTCAAGACGACTGGAGATGGAAACGGATGCAGTGGATGACCAGTATGTCCTATGTGCCTCATCCTGCCTTCAGCACTCCACAGTGCTCTGCTGCAACCGTCTTCCTCTCCGTTGAACCATGAAGGTTTCTTCCGCAGAGTCCACCGGATCCAGTTTTCACATGCTTGGGTAGACAAGCCCTAACTCAACGAGGGTTTGAGACCCGTCGTCTACCCTCACATAGTTTAGCCAGCCTGCCAAAGCCGTTGCCCGGGGTTAGCCAGCCTGTCAAAGCCGTTGCCCATAAGTGAGAGCTGGGTGCCGATGGGGACCAACAGAGGACGAACCACTCCCGGAAGAGCGTGACAATCCCCCCCCCCCCCCTCTAGAGGTACTACCCCTCCCGTGTACCCCCCTAACACAGATACACACATGTGAACACAACAAACAACTCTTTCATTTAATAGATATCCATGTATCCTCATGTATTTTCAAGATTTTTTTCTTATAATCTCTCTCTCTCTCTCTCTCTCTCTCTCTGTGTGTGTGTGTGTGTGTGTGTGTGTGTGTGTGTATCATGCACCTCTAATTCAGTAAACACATTCCACCACTTTTGAATCGGTGTTCAAAACATGTGTACACAACTACATAATATAATAATAATAATAATAATAATAATTATATATATATAGATATATATATATATATATATATATATATATATATATATATATATATATATATATATATATATATATATATATGAACACAACAAACTTTCATTTATCATATATCCACAACAAACAACTCTTTCATTTAATAAATATTTATGTATCCTCATACATAAAGATTTTTATCTTGTTATCTCTCTCTCTCTCTCTCTCTCATATGTGGTTGTGTGTGTGTGTGTGTGTGTGTGTGTGTGTGTGTGTGTGTGTGTGAGCGAGTTTGAAGAAATTCAATATCAAATTTCAAATTCACAAGACATGTCATAGTGTTCAGATCTATATTAAATCGTATGATATGAATAATATTGATTCAACCCACACATGTTCTGATCTTGATTATAAAGATGATATCAAGTTGACAGGATCTGTTGTTCAGGATAGCTGTGTTTCAAAGGCGTGTGACACTGTGTTGTCTAGCCTGGTGTCGTTTTCGTAGTGCAGGCCCGGGATAGTCTGCCGCTGATGCAGAAACTGAGCCAGTGGGGAGTTGTCAGACTGGTTAGTTTTGAGGGTGGATGGCTGACTGACTTCATCAGTGGTTGCTGTCTATGCCGTTGTTGTTGTTCTTCTTTCCCTTCTCTACCGCCTTCATGTGTTGTCGAACACAGTGTGTAACAAGCATCGTCTGCTACAAGCATGACTGACATCAGTCTCGGGGTAAATGACGCCTCATTTTGCCATCTAATTTTATAGTTTTAAAGTTGATATGAAAATTGAGTATTTTGTTAAAATAATAACATGTAGAGCCAAGTACGAGTACCTCTAAACGCCGTATGAAGTGAAAAGGACTTAATTTTGAGAAAAGTCAAGACTGAACATTTTTACGTTTCATCAAGGGTATTAACTCTCATGGTGTATTATTTTTAACTGTGAATTCCGACAGATTCCGTGGATATTTTTACGGCAGTTTGGGGCATAATCCAGTAAGTGATGAGGCGTTCACAAATCTTTCTCTGAATAAATATTTAACAGTCTCCTTCTCCAACTTTCCATCACATGTTATTGTGTATTATCGATTGAATATAGGATTGAACGGGCAGGTCAACCACTTGAAACAAAATGGCGTCGTTCGCATTCGCAAAGTATATGAGCACGCACTTTGAATGTGTATAGATTTGTGTACGCAACTGATTTTTGCCCATGACCTTCAGGGCTCAGCCAAAAGATCTATAAAGTCCACTCGTCCTATTGATTTTAGTATCTTCCGAAAAAGACCACTTGGGCGAATGAACACAGTGAAAGCCCTGTACACTGAGAGTAAAACACACAAGCTTTATATGTATTGAGTATAATTTCAAAATGTAATGTTTAAGATGAGAAACATCAGTTTAAAACAAATTAACCCCCCTAGCATTAATTACAGATTAATTTCCCCTTTTTACAAATCTGCACCAAAGACTTGCAAAATAAATATAACTTCTATGCTTAGCAAAAGAAGTTCCTGTTTGAACAAAAAATGATAAAAATGACTGCTCTTGTTGACAAAATGACTGTTGTTGTGTCAGAATATCAGATCAAAGTCCCAAGTTTAGAGAATAAAATAAATAAATAAATAAATAAAACAGTAAATTCAGTTTGCATATCATTTGGTTTCATTTTAAATTTTTTTGTGCCCATCCCAGAGGTGCAATATTGTTTTAAACAAGATGACTGGAAAGAACTGAATTTTTCCTATTTTTATGCCAAATTTGGTATCAACTGACAAAGTATTTGCAGAGAAAATGGCAATGTTAAAGTTTACCACACACACACACACACACACACACACAGACAACTGAACACCGGGTAAAAACATACTCACTTTGTTTACACAAGTGAGTCAAAAAACTAACCAGCCGCCGTGACTAGTGGTAAACATCGCAGATTAACGACTATTAGTAGTAGGCCTCCTTCGGTCATGGCTGACCATGGATGAAGTATATCCGACCTAATGTCTAATTGGGCTGTCTGCTTGGATCAAGCAGCGTCGCCTGTGACTGTAGAGACCGATGCGAGAGAGACAGTTTCTGTCGCAGTGGTCACATGTGTAAGCTGATGCTGGTCTGTCAGCTGCCGTCCCTTTTCTGCGAGCTCGCTTTTCTGCTGACAGTTTGTCCTCACCAATCCGTAGCTGATTCTTGAGATTGCTTCTCCATCTGTTGCGGTCATCTGCAAGGTCCTCCCGGGACTCAGTGTTGATCTCAAGCGCCTTCATGTCACGTTTGCAAACGTCTTTGTATCTCAGCTGTGGGCGGCCGATGCTTCTCTGCCCCGTGGCAAGCTCTCCATAAAGGATGTCTTTTGGGATGCGACCATCTTCCATGCGGCGAACGTGGCCCAGCCAGCGCAGCCGACGCTGTCTCAGCATGGTATACATGGTCGGTGCGAGTCAGGACTTCGGTGTTTGTCACCTTGTCTTGCCAGGAGATGCCGAGTATGCGTCGTAGGCTTCTCAGGTGGAAGGTATTGAGCCTTTTCTCCTGACGAGCATGTGTGGTCCACGCCTCACTGCCATACAGCAAGGTGCTGAGGATGCAGGCGTTGTATACAGCCATCTTTGTCTTCGTGGTCAGCTTGGGATTTGTCCACACTCTGTGTGTGAGGCGGGTTAGCGTTGTGGCTGCCTTCCCGATCCTCTTGTCGATCTCAGTGTCAAGGGAGAGGTTATCGGTGATGGTGGACCCAAGGTAAGTGAATTGATGGATGGCTTCAAGCTCGTAATCATCAATGGTGATGGCTGATGGAGATGTGTGTCTTGGCCTAGCACATTTGTCTCCTTGAGACTGATGGTCAGACCGAAATCTTTGCAGGCCTGGGGAAAGCGGTCCATTAGTGACTGAAAGTCCCGTTGGGTGTGGGTCACAACTGCGGCATCGTCAGCAAAGAGCATATCTCTGATGAGGGCTTTGTGGACTTTTGTCCTTGCTCTGAGGCGGGCGAGATTGAAGAGCCTGCGATCTGATCTGGTCCAGAGGTAGATCCCTTCTTGTGCTGTGCTGAACGTATGCCTCAGGAGAAGAGCAAAGATGATTCCAAATAGGGTGGGGGCGAGGACACAGCCTTGTTTGACACTGCTGCGATTGTCGAAGGGCTTGGAGAGGTTACCATTAAACTGCACCATCCCTTTCATGTTGGAGTGGAAGGACTCAATCAAGCTGTGCAGTTTTGGGGGGCAGCCGATCTTTCGAAGAGCCCTGAAAAGGCCGTCTCTGCTGACTAGGTCAAATGCCTTGGTGAGGTCAATGAATGTGACATACAGGGGCATCCTCTGCTCTCTGCACTTCTCCTGGATTTGGCGAAGGGAGAAGATCATGTCTACCGTGGATCTCTCTGCTCGGAAACCGCACTGTGATTCCGGGTAAACACGTTCAGCCAGTTTCTGCAGGCGAATCAGGAGGGCCCGAGCGTAGACTTTGCCTACAACGCTGAGAAGCGAGATGCCTCTGTAGTTGTTGCAGTCACTCCTTTCACCCTTGTTTTTGTACAGGGTGATAATCTTGGCGTCACTCATGTCCTGCGGTACAGCTCCCTCATTCCAGCACTGACAGAGGACTGTGTGCAGAGGATGCAGAAGAGTAGTCTTGAAGTGTTTAATGAGGTCTGGGGGATTTCCGTCACTGCCAGGTGCCTTGCCTGATGTCAGGCTGTTAATGGCCTTGCTGAGTTCATCCTCAGTTGGCTCTGCGTCAAGTTCTTCCATGACCGGCATGCACTTGATGGCATCGAGGGCTGAGTTGGACACCATGTTTTCTGTGGAGTAGAGGTCTCTCTCCATCTGCTGGCTAGGATCGTTGATTACTTCCCCAGTGGAGGATTTGAGGAGGGGCAGTCTCACTCTGTGTTGGTCCCAGTGCCTTCTTGATGCCATCATATATACCTCGGATGTTGCCTCTTACAGCAGCATTCTCTATCTCTTCGCTGAGCTCTGTCCAGTACTCATTTGCACATCGTCTGGCGTTAAGCTGAACCTTACTCCTGGCGGCCCTGAGGATTTGCAGGCTCTTCTCACTGGGTGACCGTTTGTACTCGGTGAGTGCAGCACACTTGCCTCAATACTGGGAGTCATCTCTGATGATTTGGCCTCAAACCAGTTGTGGGACTTCGCGGTTTTCTTCCCAAAGGTGGCCATAACAATGCGGTGCATGGTGTCTCGTAGCTTTCTGTGGCAGAGTCTCTGGGCTGCAATGCAACGAATTATCTTTCAAAGGCCTCTGCGAACTGTTCTACAAGGTCTGGCTGAGACATCTTGCTGATGTTAATGCGAGAGTTCCCTTGTTTCTTTGAGCAGTGTCTGATCTTGCAGCATACAAGAGAATGGTCCGTGTCGCAGTCTGCGCTGTGGTAAGAGCGAGTGTGGAGAAGGTTTTTGATGGCAGCTCGTCTTACTAGGATCAGATCCAGTTGGTGCCAATGTTTTGAGGGCGGGTGACTCCAGGAGACTTTGTGTTGGGGTTTCGTCTTGAAGAAGGAGTTGGCGATGCACAGTTCATGGCAGGCACAAAACTCAAGTAGTCGTTGTCCATTCTCATTCATTTTCCCCACTCCAAAGGAACCGAGACAGGAGGGCCACGAATCGTCTGCACCCACTCTGGCATTGAAGTCGCCCAGAAGAACAAATTGTTCTGTCCTGGGGATGTTCCTTATGGTTGATGCGAGATTTTCGTAGAACATCCTTGGCGTCTGGAGAGGCGGACAGTGTTGGAGCATATGTGCTGACGAGAGTGACAGCCTTCGGAGGTGTTGAGGCGGAGAGTCAATAGTCGTTCTGAACCGCCACCATCCTGAATGCAAAGCCTACTCCATACTCTCTTGGGGCCTCAAAGCTCTTTCCTTGCCAGAAGAAGGTGTAGTGTCTGTGTTTCCTGCAGAGTGGCAATGTCCACATTTAGTCTCTTCACCTCGCTGTGTATGATGGCCATATTTCTGGCGTCGCTGATGTCTTTCACATCTTGGGAGAGCCCAGGCATCATTGTCCGGACATTCCAACAAGCCAGTTTCATTGTTGATCCGTTTCTTGAAGTTTTCTTTTTGCCTGGTGCGGAAATTAACGACCTGCTTGTCGGATATTCTAATCTTCATACACCCATAGATGAAGGCAGGTCATGGCGGGACAGCACCTAATTGGCTGGGGGCTGCCCAGTTTGGGCGGGCGGTAGCATCGCAGATTAACGACTATCGTTACCCCCCAAAACAGAGTACTGCTGCTTACATGGCAGTGTAAAAACGGTCATAGACGTAGAAACCCACTGGTGTACATACGAGTGAACGTGAGAACTGTAGCCCACGAATGAAGAAGAAGAAGAACGACCAGGACGAAGCAGGCACGAGCCTCCTGCAGAGGTATATTTTTTTGCAAGTTGAGGAAATTGGTGGTGCTCTGCAATCAAGGGGCACGCTTACTCAGTCTGGCTTTGCGAGTATTGTCGTCAGTACTAGGGGTCTCAGAATGTGGCGTCCAACGTATGTTAAATCAGAACAAGCTCTACTGAACACTGACACATCGAAGTGTCTCAGCAGCAATGCAGGATTTCCTCTGATGTGCGACCTGGCGACCTAACATGGATAGCTCTCTATTAATTCCTGGCACAGAGACTACGACAGACGAACTTGGGTGAGGCTGTGTAAGGCGGACTCGGAATATACAGTTTGGGCTTGTGCCATGGAAACTCCTCAGTTGCAAAACAATTCAGTTTTCTATGCAGCTCTGAAACCTAGGTTTTACTAGTAAACTCACACTCCAAAGAGAGATTCAGAGAAAAAGAGAGAGTGAGAGAGAAAGAGAGAGAGAGAGAGAGAGAGAGAGGGGGGGGGGGGTAAATGTAAACTAAAATTCATCCCAAATACAAAAGAATGATTTCTCCCTTGAAGTTATTGTTGACTGAATCAAACTATCACAACACTATTTAACTTGAATCATATCTGCATGAGACTCCAGCCATTTTAAAAGTTTAGATTCTTTGGTTTTTCTCCACTTTTCTGACAAAGTGTTTAAAGTGTACATAAAGGGATTGATTGCAGAGTTTAAAGGTAACACGAATATTGCTAAAGCTACATTCACTTCTCCAGGTATGGGAATACCAGCCAATGCAGATATTCCACACAATCCAATAGGAAACCAACACATGAAATCGGTTACTGCAATAGTAATCAACCGTCGAGCTATGGTAATGTCTTGTGACATTTTGGTAGAATTTGTCTTCAGAGCATTGCTCTGTATGGACCAGTAAATGAATGCCTGACCCAGGGAGATGAATAAAAACAATACAAAATTCAGGACAATGAATACACTGAAAGAATACAATTTTCCTTTGAACTCTTGCATCGTTACTGGCAGTGGAATACAAATACCAGTCTGGCTGTAGAACTCCCAGTGTGAAGTCACAGGAAGTAAAGGCAACAAGGCAAGAAACCAGCCAACTATCCAGGTCAGTAGACAAACCACGGCTGCTGATGTTCTCTCAAATCTGAAGGCGCTGAAAGGAAAGCAGAGGACAAGAAAGCGATCTAAAGTGATCAGGCAAATGATCAAAGCTGATATCTCACAAGACATGAGAGAAAGAAATCCGGCTACTCTGCAAGTCACGCTGTTTTTCCACATGTCATCGTGATGCAGATATTTGCCACGTAACCATTCATCAGCTACTCCTATGACAGCCATGTAAACACCCATCAGAAAATCAGCAAAAGTAAGGTTTGTGACAAAAACACTGAAGCCACTGAAAGAAGTCATGCTCTTTGAAAACAAACGAGCACAGAAACAGAGGACGTTACCAGACACAGCCAGAGAGGCGATCAGCCATAGAAATCCACGGTACATCCATGACTGCAGTAAATCTTCACACGAAGAAATTTCATCTTTCGGGGCATGACACGACGAAACCTCAAAGTTTTCGGGGAGTATTTCACTGCAGCATAGTTTATAGTTTTGTGCTGAAATAAAGCGTAGTCGAAAAAGTGCTTTGAAAATGTCGGGTGGAAATGTTTTCACGGGACTACCATCTAAGTACAGTTCAGTCAGATGTGGAATTATCTTAAAACTACTTGAACTTAGAGTATGAATGTAAGTAAAAGTAAGATTTAGCTTTTGTAAGCGTACAAAATGTGTAAACACTTTAAAATCAAACATTGTCAGTGTTGCGTATGACATATCCATAACAGTGAGAGCAGTTTGTAGAATACCAGACGACGAATCAGCACTCACAGACGTTATAGGATTATTGGACAAGGACAATAACTGCATATTTTCTAAGCTGAGAAATGAAGTCATGTTGACATGCTGCAGTTTGTTCCCACTGAGGTCAAGAAACCTCAAATTTAACAACTTCATTTCGGGCAAGAGAGACAAAGAACACTTAGCAAGCACAAGATGAATAATATACACGTTGTTATTAACATCAGACAGAGTTAGACCAGAACCTGTAGCATCCAAAGAGCGGATCTGTGGAAAAAGTACTGCATGGAAAGGCTGAACACACAGAAAAGTGTTAACCTGACAGAGGCAGCTAACAGGACAGGTAGCATTGCACCACAATTCATCGTCATGCATTGGACAGTGAGGCCAACCATCACACATGTGGTCACTGTGTACACAGATCATGGAAAGCCGACACCGGAGAAACCCTGGACACGTTATCTCACCACATCCTTCTTCATCCCCGTGATCTATACAGTCATGCATCCCATTGCATCGTGTATAAACTGGCAGACAGTCGTTGAATTCTCCAGGACAACGATAATGACTTTCTGGGCAAGGCTCACTGGAATTCATTTGGACTGTTGTGAACTGTGAAACTCCATTGAAATTGACAAGAACTGGGGATGGCATACGTACCTTGGAACCACGTCTCCTTCGGAAAGCTAAACATTTCTTTTCGTCTGATTCATCTAGACAGTGGGACAGTTGATCACACACTCTGTCAAATGAAATACATTGACCATTTGCACATGTGAAAACGGTATTGCTACAAAGAGAATGCTTACAGAACGATTCATCACTGGAATCTGGACAGTCATCCATGAAGTCACACACCAGGGAATATGACAGAGTAGTTGTGTCTTCACTGCACGTGAATATGGGTGTTAAAGTAACGTGAAGATCTGTGTAATTCAACATATTAGTGGATGAGAACTGGTCAGAGTAAAGACATGAAGCTGTATAATGCTGACCACACTCTTTACCATTGTTGGAACCACAAGATAATAGTTTGTGAACCACATGATTGTCATGGCACTCTGTCACTGAGTATTGTCTATTTGGCCGTGATAATTGTGTATTAACTAAAAGAATTCTCTTTGGATGACGGGATTTTTCTGCAGTCTTTTTTAATTTGACTTCACAGGATATATAAAATCGGATTATACTTTCATAGTCATCACATTCTAGTGGCACAGCTATCATGTCTAAGATAGAAAGAGCTAAACATTTGATCTTATTTCCGTCGTCAATAAAAGGACTGTCATATGAATGGTGAAAAACAGTTCTGTCTTCAGCATAATCACAATGCCTATACATATTAGGCAGTGCCAAATTGTTTGAATACAAACCCACCATATATGTTCCAATAAATCCCCAGTACCTCTTTGACTTATTGGTAACTGCATCAAATGGATCATATAGACATGAAGGGAATCCCAGTGTTCCACCAAGCGAATTACAAACCTCATCACCCATTTTATTGCCATCTGTTTTGTCTCCTTCAAATGTGCCCAGTTTCACAAAGAATTTGTAACAGCGGCCACACAAGGCCACCATGCCTTTACAATCAGCACTGCTGAACGGACAGTGCTCTGTTTCATCTCGCCCATCCTCACAGTCTGTTTTCAAGTTGCAGTCCATGTGGTGCTGAAAACTGGAATAATGCTCCACTGAACAGTTCCAAAAACCATTGGGTAGCTTCTGAGGTGCTTTTCTTTGAGGGAAAAAAGAAAACAACAACTGGAAACACGACGACGTGCTTTCTTTGACGCAATAATCATTTGGAACAAAAACAGAAATCTGTGAGGTATTGAAACTGTAGGTTCGGGCAAAGTCATTCATCACCTTTAAGGATCTCCAGACTATCGTTAACTGGTTAATTTGTTCAGATGGACTAACAGAGTCATTGTATTTTTCCTTGTGGCGAAACAGAACGACATTTGTTTTCTGTGGTGCAAGTTGTTTGTAACTGATCATGAGGACACGTCTGGTGGGCACAGGAAAACCCCTCCACCAAGGACCTGTATCGTAATTATTTCCCTGTCTCTCCATCGTCATATACCCAGACAACTCTGATGTCATCACAAGACGTATGGGTCCAGGTGCTTAATTTACATTGTGTTTGAAGTTAAGAGAAACATTTTATATATGAAATTATGAATGATGAGTGAAATGCCTTAATAAAACATCTAGTCATAAAGAGCACACCAGTCATGCACACAAGAAATAGTCCAGTCAAACGACATGTTGCTTCATGTCATGAAATGAAACATGACCGAATGTGAGACAGGAAAGTAATTGTTCAATAGCAAAGAAAACATGTTCATTGCCTATGTTCAAAAGAAGACAGAAATTACGTATCATTGGGAAAAAGACAAACATTGTAATCATGACAGATTTGCAGAATACAAGTGCTCTGACTACATGCTGGCTGGTTCTTGTCTGACAGCCAGGAAGGTGTTCAGTTGTGAGGTGCTGGGCAATGCAGAGTTAAGTACCAAAGGGAATGCCATGTTGGGCATTGTGAACGTGTTGGAGACTATGATGAAAGCACTATAGCGTATCGTGCCTTATTTTCTTGTGGGTGTGTGGGAAGAACTTTTTTCAAGAGACAGACAGTCTAACAAAGAGAGTAGCAGACAACCAGATGCACACAGAAGAGAAATGAAGGAAAGACAGAAACATGTCGTGTCCGCATATAAATGTGCATTTACAGTGAGCGTGTAGTTGTTTTGTTAAAAAAAAAAAAATGCGGACATGCACAAGGTTGTAAACAAAAAAGAAATTGTTTCTTAAATCTGATGTGTCAACGTAGCCAAGGTTTGGGCTTTCCAGAATCATAGTCAGCAAGAGCTAAAATAGCAAAACAGGAACATAACAATGGTGAGTATTATCATCAATATAATCACCACCAAAGAAGCCACCCTGTCATCTCCAACATTTCTTCCTTCAGGAATTACACTCCAATCACAGCATTTGGAACATAAGTTTAGTAACAACACCCTTCTCTACCTGATTTCCATGCCATATTTTGCCGATGATTTATCCACTCTCATAACAAGCTTGGCGAACTCTTGCTCACTGCCATCCACCCA
>NC_134894.1:34524248-34576748 GCF_041734735.1 Babylonia areolata
TAGCTACGATGTATAGTAATATAAAAGAAAGGTACATATATAGACAGATAGACAGCGGCATAGAGACAGAGTAAGAGACTGATACCGCAGCTTGCCCACCTTATGTTTAGATTATTGACAAAATGGTGATTCAATGGAAGGCAGACAGTAAGGAGAGGTCAAAGAAAATAACCCATAGCGATGCGTGAACAAATGACGCCTCCAAATAACGTTCCAAACGATCGAAAGGTTATCGATTTTGTAACTGTCTTCTCGCGTTTAAAAGTTTTCCTTAGGATCGAAGAGAGCGGTTCTTTCACCGGTCATACAGCTTGAAAAGGGAATCGCCTGTGTCTGTCTCTGTCTGTCTGTGCGTGTGCTCTCTCTCTCTCTCTCTCTCTCTCTCTCTCTCTCTCTCTCCCTCCCTCCCTCTCTCTCTGTCTCTGTTTCCATCATGACCTGTGTCTAGAGCTCTGTATCTCTCTGTCTTTTTCTCTGTGTGCCTGTTTCTGTCTGTCTGTCTCTCTACTTCTCTACTCATAATTCTCTTTGTTTGTGTAGGGGGTCTGTCTGTTTGTCTGTCTGTCTGTCTGAATGACGGGGGTTGTCATGGAGCTTGTTCCACGTTTTTGGTGATTGAAAAGAAAACGATCTGTGTCCATAGGTCTTACTTGTGACATGAGGTATCCTGAGAAGTCAAGTATCAGAGGAAGAACGGAGCTGGCGAGACGGGGTATAGATATGGAGGAGTTCAGAAAGATACTTGGGGCCAGATCCGTTGACTGCAGAAAAGGTCAGAGTAGTGGCTTATGGTCTATTCGATCAGAAACAGGCAACCAGTGGAGAGACTGAAGGAGATGAGAAACATGGTCAAATTTAGAAGCTCTGCAAATGAGCCTGGCGGCGTTATTCTGAATTCATTGAGTCCGTCTAATATATATTTGGGAAGGCCAGCCAAAAGAGAGTTGCAGTAATCCAATCCCGAGAGTACCAAAGAACATACAAGTGTCTTGGTTGCATCAGTTGAGAGATAGTGGCGAATAGAATTGATTCTACGCAGTTAAAAATAGGCAGCTTTAGAGATATTCGAAATGTGCTGTTGGAAGGAAAGAAACTGGTCTAGGATTACACCAAGACTGCGAACAGGATGAAAAAGTGAAACAGGTGTGCTATTGATCAAAACAGAGTCAGGAAAGGAAGGATGTTGACAAAACTTCTTTGGACAGGTTATCATAAATTCAGTCTTATCATCATTTAGTTGCAGCTTGTTGAGAGTCATCCAGTCCTTCAGGCCAGCAATGCACTCCCGTGGTTGAGTCACCAGTGCATCAAATTCAGCTATGGAAGCCGACTGATAAAGTTGAGTGTCATCAGCAAAGCTCTCATGCGACATCGCTTGATGACTGATGACTTCCGACACAGGAGCCGCATACAGCACGAAAGTACAGAACCTAGGATGGACCCCTGTGGGACACCATATTTTAAGGCAGATACTCTAGGGTATCTACCATTTACACACACTTTCTGTGTACGATCTGACAGGTAAGACGTGATCCATGCTAGTGCAGTCACGAATACCAAAGGAAGTTTTAAGTCTGTTCAAGACGATAGAGTGGTCAATAGTGTCAAAAGCTGCTGACAAGTCTAAGAGAGCGAGAACATATCTCTGTTATCCTCATCAAATCATTCACTATTCTAAGAAGGGCCGTTTCGCAACTATGACCACGTCTATAAGCTGACTGGTGAGAATTTAGTAAACCGTTTTGTTCCAGATGAGCTAAGAGCAGAGACAATATGATCTTTTCTAGTAGTTTTGATAAAAATGACAGATTAGAGACAGGTCGATAATTCTTCAAACAATTATGATCCAAAGATGGTTTCTTGATGAGTGGACGTACAACAGCAGATTTTAAGCTTTCAGGGACACAACCAGACAGTATGGAAGAATTGATGACATGAGTAACATGTGGCAGTAGAACATCAATACCATCAACCAACAAAGAAGCCGGGACAGGTTCAAGTTCACAGGATTTCGGACAAGCGCTCAGACACACTTTCTTCGCAAAATCTTCAGTAACCGGTTGGAAACAATGTAACACTGGACCACTTTACACGCGTTCTTTAACGGGTGAAGAAGGAGACACAACAGAGTCAAGTTTCTCACGAATGCATGATATTTTGCCGTTGAAGTCAGAAAACATTTGAGAGAATGTAGGAGAGGAGAGTTTTTCATTTTACCTAGTAGGTTGTAGCGTTGAAAAGCTGTTTGGCTGTGGTGCATGCAAGGATTTTAGAAGAGTAGAACTTTGACTTTGCCCTGTCAACAATGTTTGTTACACTATTCCTGGCTGTCTGAAGAATGTCCGAATTGACGGTCAGACTAGTAGTACGCCAGTGCCTCTCAGCTTTCCTTCTCTCCCGCTTGTCCTCCAAAAGCTCTGGTCCCACGGTGTTGTTCCAAGGCGACGGGGGACGATTGGAGATCAGGCGCCGAGTCGACGGGGCGTGCCTGTCGAGTACAGCGCGCAGGACAGTGGACAGCTGGTTAGCAGTCGGCTCAACAGGGATATCAATTAGCAGATCAGCTTTAAATAAGTCTAAGTCAATTGAGGTCAGTGTGCGCACTTCCCTGTACACACGGGGCGTGGGAGGTTTGGTGAGGTTCAGATGACATGTCACACTGTAATGGTCAGAGGACAGGGTGTGATCGACGGTGGTAGACTTAAGGAGGCAGTCCCCAATCGACGATGTGACCACGATTGTGTGTGGGCTCAGTTACAGACTGGTTAAGATTGAACAATTTCAAGTAATTTAGAGGTATAAAACTGTGTGGGTGAATCAAAATGAAAATTAAAGTCACCGACAATGAGTAGGGAGCCTGGTAAACTGTTAGCGTATTCTGAGAAGTCCAGAAACTGTTCTATGAACATTGTATTAGAAAGTTTATTCTTCTTGTTTGGTGGCGGTCGGTACAGACAGAACACATTGAGGTGGGAATGGGGCAGCGACAGTGAAAGCTGGGCTAGTTCAAAGGAGACATGGTTGAAGGGGAAGGTGGTTGTGTACGTTGTGTGTGGGAGCAGTCTGACACAACGAAGGCGATTCCTGCCCCGCAAGTTGTTGTAACTCGAGGGAAGGAGGTGGTACTGGTAGCCATTGTAGCTGGACAAAGCATGCACAGTCATTGACGTTTTGGCACATGGAAATCTTTTCGTGTTTTTTTTCCTGTAGAACTGTCGAACACCCAGGTCGAATAAAGAAAGGGATAGAAGCAACACACACACACACACACACACACACACACACACACACACACACATATATATATATATATATATATATATATATATATATATATATATATATATATATATAAAGCACACAGGGACACGCACACAGTGACATGTTGGATGATCCTTTTTTCTCTTCTTCGAAAAAGAGATTGAGGAAAAATGAAACCACACACACAAAAAAATCAATTTTGAAAAATCAGATGGATTCCAAAATCTGGCAGTTGTGTTTTCCCATGTGTATCGACTGGATTACATTTAACATGTTCCTAACCTCAAAAACATCATTCTTCTGTGCGGTGTCTATTTCAAGATTGTTTCTTTGGCTTGATAATAGGAAATGGGTGTTTTATAATTCCGCGGAAAGTCTGTCAAGATATGCACAGATATCATAAAGCTTCCTTTTCATTCGAATCCATCTCAAACCGTCAGCCTAAAGCCTGATCATGGCTCTCTCTCTCTCTCTCTCTCTCTCTCTCTCCCCCCCTCTCTCACACACACACACACACACACACACACACACACACACAGATGCAGACTCTCTCTCCCCCCCCCCTCCACCCCCCCCCCCACACACACACACACAAAACCAGCAACTTAATACGAATATAAACGAAGTTGTTCAAAGCTGCAAGATGATGTAGGATCAAATGAGTAATATTTTTGTGCGCTTTTCTTGATGTTCAGCCAAATGATTTATTTTTTTGTGAACTATGAATTATGTATGTTGCTGATACATTGTTTAAATGACGCGTAGGATACATGAAATGTAATATAACCATGCTACTGTCATTTGCAATGATATAGCATCAGTGTCATAAAATGATATGTTCGCCATAAAAAAGGGGCAGGGTTGAAGGGAGGGTCGGGGTTGGGGGGTGGGTCGATTAACCATAAAATGATAAACGAAATGCGCATAATGATATATTGCTCTCTCTCTCAGTTTCTTTTGCTTATAAGATCCAGAAACTTTTAGTTGTATCATCAGTATGTCCTTACGAATTATTGTTGACCATCGTGCTGAAGGTTCGGTTCAAAAGCGTGTGTGTACAACACGTGTAACTATGTGTAACGACTGGTTTGAGGCCAAATCATCAGAGATGACTCCCAGTATTGAGGCCAAGCGCGCTACACTCACTGAGTACAAACGGTCACACAGTGAGAAGAACCTGCAAATCCTCAGGGCCGCCAGGAGTAAGTTCAGTTTTACGCCAGGCGATGTGCAAATGAGTACTGGACAGAGCTCAGCGAAGAGATACAGAATGCTGCTCAAAGAGGCAACATCCGAGGGATGTATAATGGTATCAAGAAGGCACTGGGACCAACACAGAGCAAGACTGCCCCCCTCAAATCCTCCACTGGGGAAGTAATCAACGATCCTAGCCAGCAGATGGAGAGATGGGCAGAACACGACTCCGACCTCTACTCCACAGAAAACTCAGCCCTCGATGCCATCAAGTGCATACCGGTCATGGAAGAACTTGACGCAGAGCCAACTGAGGACGAAATCAGCAAGGCCATTAACAGCCTGACATCAGGCAAGGCACCTGGCAGTGACGGAATTCCTCCAGACCTCATTAAACACTGCAAGACTACTCTTCTGCATCCTCTGCACACAGTCCTCTGTCAGTGCTGGAATGAGGGAGCTGTACCGCAGGACATGAGGGACGCCAAGATTATCACCCTAGACAAAAACAAGGGTGAAAGGAGCGACTGCAACAACTACAGAGGTATCTCGCTTCTCAGCATTGTAGGCAAAGTCTACGCTCGGGTCCTCCTAATTCGCCTGCAGAAACTGGCCGAACGCGTTTACCCGGAATCACAGTGCGGTTTCCGAGCAGAGAGATCCACGGTAGACATGATCTTCTCCCTTCGCCAAATCCAGGAGAAGTGCAGAGAGCAGAGGATGCCCCTGTATGTCGCATCCCTTTGACCTAGTCAGCAGAGACGGCCTTTTCAGGGCTCTTCGAAAGATCGGCTGCATCATCAGAGACATGCTCTTTGCTGACGATGCCGCAGTTGTGACCCACACCCATTCACTAATGGACCGCTTCTCCCAGGCCTTCAAAGATTTCGGCCTGACCATCAGTCTCAAGAAGACAGATGTCCTAGGCCAAGACACGCCATCTCCACCAGCCATCACCATTGATGACTACGAGCTTGAAGCCATCCATCAATTCACTTACCTTGGGTCCACCATCACCGACAACCTCTCCCTTGACACCGAGATCGACAAGAGGATCGGGAAGGCAGCCCGCCTCACAAAAAGAGTGTGGACAAATCCCAAGCTGACCACGAAGACAAAGATGGCTGTATACAACGCCTGCGTCCTCAGCACCTTGCTGTATGACAGTGAGGCGTTGACCACACATGCTCGTCAGGAGAAAAGGCTCAATACCTTCCACCTGAGAAGCCTACGGTGCATACTCAGCATCTCCTGGCAAGACAAGGTGACAAACACCTGACTCGCGCTGGCCTCCCAACCATGTATACCATGCTGAGACAGCCTCGGCTGCGCTGGCTGGGCCACGTTCGCCGCATGGAAGATGGTCGCATCCCAAAAGACATCCTTTATGGAGAGCTCGCCACGGGGCAGAGAAGGATCGGCCGCCCACAGCTGAGATACAAATACGTTTGCAAACGCGACATGAAGGCACTTGAGATCAACACTGAGTCCTGGGAGGTCCTTGCAGATGACCGCAACAGATGGAGAAGCACTTTCAAGAATCAGCTACGGATTGGTGAGGACAAACTGTCAGCTGCTGCAGCAGAAAAGCGAGCTCGCAGAAAAGGGACGGCAGCCGACAGACCAGCATCAGCTTACACATGTATGTAATCGCTGCGACAGAGACTGTCTCTCTCGCATCGGTCTCTACAGTCACCGGGGTGCTGCTTGGTCCAAGCAGACAGCCCAATTAGACATTAGGACGGATATACTCTATCCATGGTCAGCCGTGACCGAAGGAGGCCTACCTACAACACGTGTAACTATGTATATACAGGTGGGCGGCCTTACATTGAATGTTCTGAGCTCTGAGTTCGTCACATACCTTAGTAAAATATCTCTCTCTCTGTCTCCATGAACGGTTAAAAGATGTTAATTTGACAGGTGAACAAAAGGTAGCGTTATTCTTCTGTTGATCACATGTTTACGCTATTAACACTGATACAGAAATAGTTTTGTTTGAATAGTAAATTCTAGGTTCCATTCATTGACGCACACACGCGCGCGCACGCGCATACGTGCACACACGCACACACACACACACACACACATATATACATATATATATATATATATATATATATATATATATATATATATATACACACACACACGGGGTTGAGTTGACAGAGAGCTTGTATGGATGTATGTGATGTATGTTTTGAGTGTTTCAAGTTGTGAGTGCGCGCACACATTCAAATATAAACACACACACACACACACACACACACACACACACACACAACACACACACACACACACACACACACACACACACACACACACAAATATATATATATATATATAATTATGTGAGTGTGTGTGTGTTTGGAAAGAGAGAGAGAGAGAGAGAGAGAGAGAGAGAGAGAGAGAGAGAGAGAGAGAGAGAGAGAGATGCACACGTTTTGTTTATATTCTGAATACAAACTAATATTTTTCTCAAAACACGAAACATCTATTTTCCTTTCGACGGTATTCCTTTCACCCTGAGTATCCTTAAGCATCCCATACACAGCCACACCCCTGACGATCTCTGGTCTATATTCCCAGCATCGACAGCCCACGGATTCCTCTGATGATTTATCACACGCAGGTCACCAACTACTAAGCTTTATACTGAGAGCAACAATTGGGTTGTCGCACTGATGAAGTCCTCCGGAGTCGTGTACGGAGTCGTAAACGCTATCACGCGTGGTCCTGGTACATCTACTTACATCAAAGGCATAGCGATGAACCCAGAACAAGCGCGGAAGGGAAATGAACATTGAAACAAATGATGCATGTGCATTTGAATGCCGAAAATAATCATATAGCTTTTGAGTCGGTTGAAAAAGGTTATGTGATTGGACTGGTGGCTGGTGAAAATTACTTTTTGTTTTAAGTTTAATTAGACGTCAGTTTGTACGGATTCATAATGTTTGGAATGGAGAAACTGATATTCCTGAATCTCAGAAAAAGCATGAAGCAATGTCATCTGGCCCATCTCCACCTCAAATTCAGTAGGACCGACTATCAGCTTGGTCTGTTTGCTACGTGTCACGCTCCCAGAAACACAAAGACTATAGTTATACGTAGTTAACTCAAAACATGCTGTCACAAATTAAATATGTATATCAAAGAAAAACACCCAGAAACAATGAGAGAGACGAATAAATGAATGAATCAATCAGTCAATAAATGAATGAATGAATGAATGATCGCAAAATAAACTCCGCATTGCATGGCCATCATTCTGCAAAAGAAGGTCGTCTTGTCTCGGGACTGACTTTAAATCTAATGCGTTGATAATTTGAAAGGGAAAATGGCGATTATGAACTGCTGAACACCACCGAAGTGACTTAGCAGCACTTTGTGGTTTCCCTTTGTGTTGGCGACTTGCCATTGATAGTTCCATGTTGAATGCTGTTGCTATGACATTTTTGGGTGTGCGGCGTAGAATCAGTGTCACTGAAACTCGTGGAAAACGCGGCATTAAAAACAGAAAAGAAAGAAAAACAGGACAGGTTTGGAATCATAGTGGGGCGGAAGCGGGCAGCTTGACAGGGACCTGAGCAAAGAAGGCGGTTCCTTCCAAAATTTTGCAAAACGTTTCAACAAATATTATCCAAACTTCAGATCGTCCATCGTCTCTTTCTTACAGACACGCTCAAGATTTAGCATAGGAGCTATTGTACTGGTCAGCTGGTTCATCGTTCAGTGTACAGCCACAAGTGCTACACGGATGATATCCACATTGTTCAAAAACTGTCGTCCTGGCTTCAAACAGAAAGAATCACACTCCATGTTTGTTTTAACATTTCGTGCTCATCATCTTCCAACCTTGGCATCTCCTCTCAAGAAAATGGCCCACTTGTGAGGCCACTGCTGGGTTGTAGACAGTTGTCTATGATTATAACATCGACTGGGAACAAATTGGCTGTCGGTGCTCCTGTGGGCCCACAGAGGACCTTAATGATACTGAACATCCTGGAATTGTTGATCTCTGCTACCCTCTCCCAGCATTGGTATTGTCTTGCATTTCGCGGAGTTCTGTTTCAGCTCTGTCTTTATGCTCTTTAATTCTGTCTCTCTCTCCTCCTCGGAGACAGTCAGTGTCCCAGAAATTTGCGTGTCGAGAAAATAAGATTGAATAAATGAATTAAAGATATGATAATAAACTATACTCCACCTTTGTACACTGGGCCAGTCACGACAAAGTAGTTATTGCTAGGTGATAAACCGTCGGACCACATTCATAACCTGTGGATGGCAGTACCATCCCAATCTCAGATCTGTTTGAGGTAAGAGAATTCAAGTTTATAGCGATAGAAATTGAGGACACAATGATCCGACATAATCGTACGTTAATTTTGTCTGCTCCTGCTGATGCTATTTTCTGGTTGACTTCCTCTTACTCCGAGTTTGGCTAGGATTCCGACAGGGCTGGCACCCATTGCAGGACAACTCGTCTTCAGAAAACAGCGGATGTATCCGAGAAATGAATAAACCTGGGACAAGTTCTATTTGGCGAAGATCATGTTCGGGGGAGCATGGACAAGAATCCATTCGCAATTAGAGACCAGTCAGATGATAAGCCCATCAATAAACTATGGGTAAACAGCATACCACTCAGTATAGGCAACAAGAACACTGAAACCGCACTCCAGAAAGTGGGTATGGAGAGGTGGTCTTCGCTTCGCAACAGACAGCAAAAAACCCTATTGGACGGTCAATACGCTTCGAGGCTGGCTGCAGATGTGTGTTTACGTCTGTGCCGAATACACCTGTGCGACCAGATTTGAAACTCGATATGTTCACCGCCGTACTGTTCCACAAAAATCAAAAACAAAACGAACAGCAAATTAAAAGTAGCCAGTGCCTACAAGACGGACACATGGTCAGTAGCGAATTGTGAAGGAGAGATGATGTGCAGGGGCTGATTGAGGAGGACGACAGAGCAGCAGGTCAACCTGCTGAATCCGAGTAGCCCACTGAAATGAGTAAGGAAAGGCCCAGCGCGCAAGAGGTTGGCACCACACCAACACAACGTGTGCAGCTGCAGGGGCTGATTGAGGAGGACGGCAGAGCAGCAGGTCAACCTGCTGAATCCGAGTAGCCCACTGAAATGAGTAAGGAAAGGTCCAGCGCGCAAGAGGTTGGCACCACACCAACACAACGTGTGCAGCTGTCATCGCATGCCCACGTTGCCCAGACAAGCACGCACACCCAAAATGCAGTCACACACTGACGAACAGATGCTGAGAGCTGAGACTGTCCTGTTTATTTGCAGAACGTTTCTGTATCATCTGATTTCTCCTCTTAAAAAGCAACAACAAATCTTTAAAAAAAAACCCAACCCCAAAAACCATGGCAACATAAGTGTTGTCCTTTGGCAAAAATCTGTATAAAAATCCTGTTTTATACTTACATGATTACATGTGCACGCACACAAAGCCTGACTAAGCGCGTTGGGTTATGCTGCTGGTCAGGCATCTACCTAGCAGATGTGCAGCGTATATGGACTTGTCCGAACACAGGAATGCCTCCTTGAGAAAACGAAACTTTAGAAAGTCCATACACAATTTTATTCAGGCCATGGCAGTTCCAGTAAAAGTGCGCTCCCACGTGTCAGCAAGTGAGGATAATTTACCACCATAGAAAGTAAATTTTGACATATGTGACGCAGTACGCGAAAACCCGGCATTTGTATACCTACTAAAAGTTTAAAAATCACAGATAAAACAACAACAAACAAACGAAAAACAGAATGGCTCAATCTGTCTTAGTGGGTTTTTTTTTTTTTTTTTTTTTTTTTGTTTTGTTTTGTTTTGTTTTGTTTTTTGTTGTTGTTTTTGGTTTTTGGTTTTTCTATGATTTTTTTTTCTAAGTTCGTGTGCCCCAGGAGTAGAAATGAATCGGCTCATGAAAAAAACACATATTTGTGTGCCTGTGACTTAAAAAAAACAAGAATTATCCTGAATATTTATGTGGTGTCAAACGATTCAGAACTGAATAAACTTTAAATTTCTATAATTATGCAAATGGCACAGGAAAATTCGTATTTTCTTTCTGCAAGACTCAAACCAAGACAAGTATGGCAAGTGGATGAGTGACGTCATGCAATACAGATATTCAGCCACACTAGCCCCATGAAAAACCCACATATTTGTCTGCCTGTAACTATGAACAAGATTTTTTCTAAACATATATGTGGTGTCAGAAGATTCAGAATTAAGTAAATTATAGATTTCGATATGACAAAGGCAAAGGAAAATTCATATTTTCTCTCTGTACTCAAACAAAGACAAGAATGGCAAGTGAAGGAGGGATGTCATGCAATACAGATTTTACAGCCACAAGAGAGCCGACGGCGACAGTGAATGTTCACATATTTCACGCCCGTGAATCTTTGGAACTTCGGCTTAGATCCATATCAAATGAACGTTTACGAACTGCAGTCATGATGTATATTGGAACATAATAACCTGACGTTAAATCAGCCTGGAACATGGACTCAGTTATTAGTGTCTATGGCCTGGAATTGCAAATCCACTGTCGGAATCCTAGCCAAACTCGGAGATCCTGTGTGAAAGTAGTTGAGGGAGTGAGAGTGCGTGCGTGCGTGCGTGTGTGCGTGTGTATGTGCTTGTGTGCACGCACATGTACATATGTTTGCGCATTTGTGTGCACATGTGCGTATGTGCGCGTGTGTATGTGTGTGTGCGTGCGTGTGTGCCCACGTGTACATGTGCGATTTATGAACGTTTGTGTGTATAATATGCTTGTTTATGTGAGTGATGGTAAAGTGTACGTGAGTGTGTTCGCACGCGCACGTATTTTCCATGTAAGTGTGAAGAACATTGTGAGTGTGCGCACGAACGCACACACACACATAAACACACACGTATGACCGTGGGCAAATCCGCACGCTCCCTAACACAAGAAAATCTTGTATTGTTCGGAGTGGAAATGCGAGTTTGATCTGCCAATAACAAATTGAAGAAAGAAATGGTTTGCCCCGAGTGACTGCCGAAAATATTTCAACAGAAATTGCTTTTGGCATATTTGTTACAAGTTAGTAAAGCCAGAATGTCGCGACAAACATGGAGGAAGGTTGAAAGTTTGACAGATCTAAATAAAATCTGAAAACAATGAAACGGAAGAAAACAACAAAAGCATTTCTTTATATCCGCAAAGTAAAAATGAATACATCATCGCCAGCGTCTTAGCGATAAATGTCAGATGATCAAACACCTGTTTGTTTGGCATTACAATGAACAAACTGTCCCTGTACCTTGATGAATGAATGATATGGATACTTATATAGCGTCTACCCTCGGTCTGCGAACAAGCTCTAAGCACTTTACAAACACGGGTTTATTTGCACAACAGGCTGCTTAGCCGGCTGACGGCTGCCAATGGACGCTCATCATTCGTTTCCTGCATCATTCAATCGGATTTCAGGCACGCACACATACACACTCAGACAGACAAGCAGCATTTAAAGCGCACGACCGCTTTGCCTATCTATCCCGCCATTTAGGCAGCCATAGTCCGTTTTCGGGGAGTTGTATGCTGGGTATGTTCTTGTTTCCATAAACCACCGTGCGCTGAAATGGATTACAAGGCGTTTATCATACATATTTGATCTTCTGCGTGCGTAAACACACGATTGTGGTTCAGTCACAAGCAGGTCTGAACATACGTTGATCTGGCAAGCATCTTTTCGCACTCGGAGAGGCTGGGCAAGCATCTCTTCGTATTCCAGGCTCCAGGCCGACCGTTCTAAGACTTCAGTTTCCCAGGTTTTCAGGTCGACGTTTATGGCCTTCATATCCCTCTTGCATACTTTATAGCTCAGTTAGCGTCTGCCTGCGGAACGTTTTCCATGTACTAGTTCTCCGTAAACGAGATCCTTGAGGATCCGACCTTCATCCATTTGTACCATTTGACCGAGCCAGCGTATGCGTCTCTGTTTCAACAGGGTGTATTTGCTGGGGGTTTCAGCTCTTCCCAGGACGGTACTTTTAAATTTGCTCTGCTGTGTGACGTTAGGATGCTTCGGAGTACATTATGCATATTAATACTGTAGGGGGAATGTGTTGATGCATATGATGTTCCGAAAGTTATCGAATAATATGGATCGGTGGTTTTTTGTTTTTTTTTTGTTTGTTTGTTTTTTCACTTGTGTTGCTTGACACACATAAACACAGCAAAGTGCCACCAATTATGTGCTGATTTTAAGTATAATGCTTATTACTCGTTTTTACATCTCAAGATCCGTTGAAAGTACTTTCAAATTGACCTCGAAATAAGTGAATCAAAAAACAGGATGTGTCGGATGCAGCTCAGCGCATGTGAAAGGCTTTGAGCTTTCACCAACATCAGCGATTCCATTGTGAACACAAATAAATCTGCCAAGATAGCTATGTTCTGAAGAAAATTCTATAAAAAAAACAACCCAACCTCATTGTTGAAATAAAAAATAGTTATAATGAGTGTCATTGCTCAGATCAATTGAAAGTTTTCACAGATCAATCTGGAATGAAAAAGTGGAACAGCATCCCTCGTTCCTAATTCAAAACCCTTAGGCAGGAGGAATTTTCGATTTTCACACCATAATCACTTGTGATTCGAATGGTTTGGATCATCTGTCCACTGTTCATCTTACTATCAATGCGGCATTTCATTTGTTTTGGTTCTAAATCAGTAAAATATTAGCAATTTAAATTGTAGAACGATCTACTGTTTGAGATTTCAGAGATTTACATCGAGATTCACAAATAACATTGTGCGAAAGGTATCAGGCCAGATTTTTGCTGAGTCCCCTCTCAGTGTGGCCTGCATTGAAATTAGTTAATAAACTCAGTAGCTATACAAAGCGCATCCAATTCAAAGTTTATTCCAAGGCACCTTTGTATCATAAGGAAAGTAAATGCGGGATATTACACATGTGTGGAGAGTTTATCATTTTCCATTTTACGACAATACATCTTTGGAAAAATCAGATTTCGTAGTTGATGTGTGCCATAGATAGCATGGAACTCTTATTCTGACCAATTAATTGATTATCTTTTATTTTATTTATTTATTTATTTATTTATTTTTTTTTTTGCTTTTATTAAAAAGAACCATTTTGACAGTCTGCATGTTCACAATGTTGTAATGGCAATAGCTTCTTTGTATGGTGAAGACACTTCTAAAACTGAGGGATTCTTCACATACTGCGTTCGAATTACATTTTTGCACACTCTTTGGCCTTGGGTTCTAAATCCTTTAAAAGCCACTCTGAAACTTTCTCTTGTCCACGAAATTATCATAAATGATTTACATCTAAAGATGCTGTACGGAGTGTCCTGGCCTGACTCATTTTTCGTATGGCCTGACACCTTTCTTTTAATTTCCCTGAACTCTTTTTAAGGCAGTTTTTATCGTTCTTCGTCTGCAGTGCATGAAGCCTGTCATGATCTCGTGAGCTGTTCGTTCATGACTCGAGGTCGGGCAGGAAAGTTTTCGGGGAGACACACACTAACTGGAAACGAAGGCGTACAGGTTTTATCACCCGGCTGTGCGACAAGCCTCTGTCATTCACTTCTGACATGGGTGAGGCATCTCCCGTATGTGCCAACAGCAGGCTATTCACTGAGCTGTTTAGAGAGGAGAGTTTAGGAGCACCGTGACGAACAGAGACTTTCCTTCTTCATGGTGTCTCTTCCCAGTGTCAGTCCAGCCCGGCTGATGAATGACATCGTCCTCTATAAATCCCGTCTGGTGCCATGGAGCTTCGTGTGCAGTGGGGTTGGTGTCGGTCACATAATATCTCTGAGCCCCTTCAGGAGGGGACAGGTCTGAGGAAGTAACAGATGGCAGATGATGCCAGTTTCATCTTCCTGAACAGGTGGCCAGTTCGTAATCTCATGATCACCACCTGCTAACATCCACGTTTGATTCCTGAAGAGTAGGAAGCTGGGAGAAGGCTTGACTTAGAGCTCCAAATGTTTGCCCAGTGGTCAAAAGAATGTGTGATTGAATTCACTTGCTCTTTGACCTTGGAAGGAACAATGGAAGCACTCTCTCACAGTTTTCGGTGAATAAGACATTCGTATATCAGGAGGGTAAAGATCGATGTGAATAGTATTTGCCATCTCAAATCGAACATCGTCACACTGAGGCTCTGCGGATGGTCCTGGTCGGATGGAAAGGCTTCAGAAAGACGGGAGGAAAACTGTGGACGGAGGGATTAATTCGTGTTTCTCAACAGCGAGTGCATCCGAAGCGTGCAAGTAGTCATCCAATATATAATTATCCAAAAGATATGATTAACAATAATCAACAACAACCAATACATAGCTTAGCTTACGTGTGTGCTAGCAAACACTGTAAATCTTTGTTGTTCTATTCGCAATTCTACGATGCTGCTCTTGAAAACCAGGTGATACATTGGCAAATGAACTTTTTGTAGGGCGGAAAAAGCCATCTCCTCATTGCAGACTGTACGAGTATAATCACACTGCACGAAAATACAAAGGCACACAGACCTAATCAACCACAAACAATTCAACACCTGAACAGAGGACCACGAAAAGACACACACATACGCACTCTCTCTCTCTCTTTCAAGACTTTATGTAATGTGTATTCTACGGCATTTTTCTGGATGCGTAATAAGATTTTTTCCAATATTCTCAGACATCACATTCCAGAGAAAAAACAACAACTTGAAGACTCGCTGGCTTGTTGCTTTGTTTCAATGTGTGATGGCCTAAGCGCATCAGTCGTCAGACGTATTGGACGGGATCTCAGCGGTCGAGAAAGGTTGTGAAATCTGAAAAAAAAAAAAAAAAAAAAAAAAAAAATCTCATATCGAAAGTAAATCGTTGCGGACATATTCCTCGACAGAAAGCTGGCCATGGACTTTTGAGACCAATCTGATAATTCATATTCTGTCGCCATGATACTCGTGGCTGATTTCGCTTTTGAATAAACTTAACTGATTTAATGGCATGTAGAGTTGTTTGATATCCTAAGTCTTAGGTATCACGAACAAAATTGCAACTGATATGTTTTATTTGTTGCGAAATAAACACATTATCCACTTATTTAATGTTACTCGCATTTCAGGTCATTCGACCCATTCCCAGATGGAAAGATATCAGAGGTGTTACTTCTTCTTCGTTCGTGGGCTGCAACTCCCACGTTCACTCGGATGTACACGAGTGGGCTTTTACGTGCATGACAGTTTTTACCCCGCCATGTAGGCAGCCATACTCCATTTTCGGGAGTAGGCGTTACTTCGAACCGCGAGCTTCGGTAACATCCCTGCAACTTCTCCTCATGCTGTATGGGAATCGAAAGAATGGTATGGTCGGCACGTTCTCTAGACCTGAATCCCATTGATCATGTCTGGGACGTCAGTGGACGAGCCGTGTAAGCACGTGGCAACCAGCCTCGTACCTTACATGAGCTTACGATCACTCTCCATGAGGAGTGGGACAAGATTTTCACAGCAGCAGGTGAAACATCTCACTGCAGCACGAACAAGCATTGCATGACTGTTATCGAGGCCCACAGGGGTCGCTCTCGTCAATGACTGTTCATTTTGTGTCGTTTCCATACTAATGCCCATTCAT
The DNA here is from genome assembly GCF_041734735.1 of Babylonia areolata. Taxonomy (NCBI): domain Eukaryota; kingdom Metazoa; phylum Mollusca; class Gastropoda; order Neogastropoda; family Buccinidae; genus Babylonia; species Babylonia areolata. The sequence continues at coordinate 34,540,352 of NC_134894.1, forward strand.
CGAATGGTATGACTTCGCCCCCCCCCCCCCTCCTCCCCTCCTCCCCTCCCATGCCCAGTAGATTTCAGAGTGGCCTTTTGTTATGTGTTCATCGATACTCTCTAGAGATCTCACAAATCTTTCACGCATAAGTTTTTTTGCATTGGTGGACAAAGGAACATGAATTTGCCATTTTGTCTCGCAATGTGCTCAATGTCTTGATCCTTAGTGAGTGTTGATTATTGTGTATATGTACTGTTTTTTCCTCACGTTATTCTGTTATTCACCATGTTGTCGATTAAAGTCTCCCTTGAAAGTAGCTGTGGCATATTCAATTCTGTCTCTCTCTCTCTCTCGCTTAGACATGTTTTCTGTGAAACCATCAGATGGCCACACTTTAAATATATATCAAGAAATATTTCATGATGATAGTGTCGAGCCATGGATGACTAAAATCATGAAAGACAAAGCAGACTAATGTGTCGTTTTCTGTTTGTCTCTGCTGACTTGTTCACAGACGAAAGAATCCTGAACACTGTCAACACCAGCGCTACGACACTGAGGGCTGCATGCCCAGGTATTGGACACCTCATTGACCAAAACAATTCAAACTACCTTCTGCTGCAGGTCAATGATTCAAACTGTGTAAACGACTGGCAAAATGACATGCAAGACACGGGGGTAGTTTATGGCATCTGTAGTGACTCTGCTACTTTCTGTAAAATCCATGTGAAGCTTTCACAAGATTTGCATGTCCAGGTTCACTTGCAAGTCTTATCCTACTGGTGTGATACCAGTTACTGGTCAACAAAAGTATCGCACGAAGGAGGAGGACTGGCTGTGAAATGCATGCATCATACACTTAAAGAACTGTTTTTCCAGTCACCTACAAACTATCTTTACATTCATCACAGCAATAATCCTTTACTTAAGATTGATGTTGATGAAATAAAACACAATGAGATAATTGTAAAATATATGTTTAAACATTCTGGATATATGACCATACCATATCTGGGAAAACATTACTTTCTTCGGAAAGACAAGAAAGTAATCAGTACTGAACTGAAGGGACCGACTGGACACATCATTATGATCAGTGTTCAGCAGGTTCGCTATCCTATGACTAGTTCTATATGGAACAAGTACTCAGAAGTGAAGTACCGACTACGAAACACAACACAGCAGAGCGTGGAGCATTTGAACATTGAATATTTCAAACCAGCCAGTGTCATTCTCACGTCAAAGCTTCACGTTCAGTTTGTTCTCCTGGGCATGCATTCGAATATCAAACTTTATTTTTCTACTCTTCCTGAGAGTGTGACACCACCCAAACTGTCCAGTGGATTGTTCAACTGTTCTGTGACTAGTTATTCGGAATTCCGGGATCATCTTGACTGCAACCTGAAGCTGGAGTGCGACAATGGTCAGGATGAAACAGAACGCTGTCCCTTCAGCAGCCCAGACTGCCAAGGCCTGGTGGCTTCACACAACAAATGTTTTAGTAAATTTTTCTCGTCAACTATGGCAAAAATTCCTTATTTTAGGGATACTGAGTGCAGAGGTAGGGGTGGAAAATTAGCTTCAATAGAATCAAGGAAAGAACTGAAACACGCTTCACATTTTTTCAAACGTTTTGGTAACTTAAATATGTGCTTAGATTATACCACAGGATGGGACACTGTACCCTTCATGTATAGTAAGTTTCGTAAATGGTCTTACAGCACACTGATTTACAATATGAACCACATTAGAATATCGAATCCTTATCACCCTTCAAGGATGATCCGAAGTGGAATCTTCCGTAATATGGTACTTTCCTCCCACTCTAAGCTTGAAAATGTGATGTGTCATGATTCCTTGTGTGAAATGCACCCCACATCACTCAGAAATGTTCCTTCTTCATCTTTAAAAGTTCACGTGAGTTCACAGCAATCCGTTTTCACGAGCACACGCCAATTACTAATTGTGTGTCAAGATAAACAATGGTCACACGCATTTTTGTTTTCCAATGTCCAGAGCAGCTCTGGAAAAGCGATGTACTCACAGCTTCGTATGTTTACAAACGTGAGTTACGGACGGAATCTTCACACGGCTCATTCTGGAAAGGTCCTTAAAAACACATATAACATGTTTCTCTGTGATGATGGTATCACAGAAGTACATTACACTTTCGTGTGTGACTTCAGACAAGACTGCCCAGACAACAGTGATGAAACATTCTGTGAACCATCGGGTGAGGGGTTCCTGTGTTCAAACAGTCAGCGTGTATCGCCCAGTCAGTGGTGTAATGGATATTCAGACTGTGTGGACGAGTCTGATGAAGCGACATGTCCAGAAGGAGAAACAGTGCATTTTCCAGCCAAGGATGAACTAAAACGGAACCGTTTTTACATCAACCTAGATGGTTCAGGTTACTTCACACAGCATGTTATGAAAGCTGAGGACTCTTGTCCGGAAACTCATTATCGTTGTGCAACTGATTGGCTGTACTGTCTTCCTCTCTACACTCGATGCAACAGATTTTCCGACTGTATTAATGGAGAAGATGAACAAAACTGTGACAGTGTGATTTGTCCTTACTACTACAAATGTAGAGATTCCCAAGTCTGTGTGCATGAAGATCATTTGTGTGACGGTTGGGGTCAGTGCCCACAGCAGGATGATGAACTGCTATGTGAGATGACTTGTCCTGAGGGATGTTTGTGTGAAGGTTATTCTTTGTGGTGTAGTCACTTCTTTCTCACTCAGCTGTTCACTTCACTTCGCTACGTGGATGCCACAGGGTCAGGAATGACATTGGCAGATTTTGCAGATTATATAAATCTTATTCATCTGAGACTGTCTCGTTGCTCACTGCATAATATTTCAGGTGTGAAGCTCACCAACCTGCAGTCAATCAGTCTTGACAACAACCATCTGAGATTGCTTGATATTGCTGTTATTCATAAGCTGCCTAATTTGAAAATGATATCCTTAAGAAATAACCCTACACGGGAAATGACAAGTAAACAGCTGAAGCAAATTCATTATTCATTGAGACGAATGGACATGTCGAACACACATATAAACATTATGAACAGTGTAGTGTCTGTATATTTACCCAGTGTAACATTTGTGAATCTGTCCTTTTCTGCCCTTAACACGATTGGAGCAAGAGGTTTTAAAAACTTACCTGAGTTGATGGAATTGGACATAACAGATAATCCAGTGAGAGATTTTCCCTTTGATTTGTTTAAAAGGTCACGTTGTTTAGGACATGTATACTCATCTAATTATAGAATTTGCTGTGATAATATATTTCCCGTACAAACAATTACAATAAAATGTGCAGTAGCTGAAGAGGTTTTTCCTTCATGCAGAACGTTGATTCCGTCGGAACTACACAAATTTTTCATGTGGAAGGTAGGCGCTTTCACCGTAGTGGGTAGCATGGTTCGATGTTTATTCCCATTGACTGTCAAAGAACTGTTTGGAAACCAGTTCACAATGACCATTGCCCAACAAAATTTTGCTGATGTGTGCATGGGATGTCACGTTGGTATTATTTTGGTAGCAAATGAACTATTTCACGGACAATACATCCAGTTTGAAAAGGCATGGATTACAAGTATGGCGTGTAAAGTAAATGGTTTTCTGTTCCTTCTGTCCATCGAGGTGTCCATTTTTTTCATCTTGTTCATCACCTTGGATCATACTTTGGTCCTTTATTTCCCAAAAAACTCATCACTGTTTGAGAAACATTCAGTTATTTTATATCTGCTGATCTGGTTTGCTGGAATATCATTGTCTCTTATACCATTTCTTCCTGGACTGTCACACTGGGGCCTTGCTGATCAGTCAGGTCTTTGTCGCCTGGCATTGTTTCAACGTTACAGGTCTAATCAAGAGTTCAGATGGTTCAGCGTTATTGGAGTGATCAATTTCATTGTGAGCATAATGATTTTAGGTGGCCAAGTTATCATCTGTAGGCTTACACCGAAATATAGGATCATTTTGAATCCCGCAAAGAGGTCAGTTTTTTCCTCAGTCCACCTGATGCGAAAAGTAGCCGCCATGACCGCTTTCTGCTGGTTTTTATTAGGCCTGGTTACGATAATGTCAGCTGCTGGTATTACTGTATCAGACAAGATCCACAGAACCCTGGTTGTGTTCATGTCCCCCCTCAATGCAGCCCTCAATCCACTCTTTTACACGTGGACGGTAGTAGCACAGCTAAGAAGGAAAACGCAGGAAGAAAAACTGTTAAAACGGTTAGCATCACGAATTAATATGTCTACAAGAAAAAGACACTGTTGCCACGAGCAAATGAAATGAAATAATTCAATCACAAATTAAATCGGTCACTAAACGAATCAGTCACTCATTGCCCAAACACATTCTCAAAAACAATAAAGGACTTTATAGATAATGAAAACAGATGCAACAAAGAGAGTGAACATTAAAATCACAAAATACAACAGAGCAAAGGTTTGTTCACTATAAAAAGTGGTGATTTTGCTCTGTTGAGGAGAAAAATGTTGTAAAGTGGAGAGGAGGGGGTTGAGAAGATGTTTTAAAACCCTAAAGAGAGATCAACAGGGGACCACTTGAATCCCCTGGAAGGAGAGAACCGTTTGTTTACCTGACAGGACTCTTGTTTCATCACCTGTAGCTCGTGAGAGATCTCATGATGCTGATGAACCACCCGTTGAAACATCGTTTGATAATTTGCCAAATTCTTTGAAACGGACAAGTAAACAACAGACAACAAACAACAAAGAAACAATAAACAAAAGAAACTAACAAACCTAATGACTTCCCAATTCAGTCTTTGAATAATGATAATGATGATAAAATAAGAAGGAAAGAAACACACACACACACACACACACACACACACACACACACACACACACACATCTATCTATCTATCTATCTATCTATCTCTCTCTCTCTCTCTCTCTCTCTCTCTATATATATATATATATATATATATATATTAGACTTACAGCCATTCCCTCTCTCTGTCATTTTTTTCTCTCTCTGTCATTCTTTGAGGCAGTCAACTGTGTAATGGCCCTCTACCTGGTTTTTAATGTTCCCTTTTCTTACAGTCTCGGATTTTCGAAGGTGTAGACCACTCGTTGTTGTGCTACCAGCAAGTCTGTTGGATTGCTCATTTCCCGCCTTGCCTCATGCCACTCTGGGCTCCCACATTTAACTCAGTTTTCTGCAGGAGGTTCATGGAGTCGTTCAGAATTATGGCATGTTGATTTGAAAGTACACGTGTGGATACTAGCTACTGGACAGCATGTGACACTGCTTCAATTTGCGTCAACGCTGGTAAACAACACTTCCGTAACTGCAATTGGTTTCAAAACTATAATTTATAACTGTATTGTGTGTTATTACATGTATCATAGAAGAGGTTGTGGATGCTGCTGCAGTCTCTTGTATCATGTGTGGAATCTCTCTATCGTTTACTGTCTTTAAGAAGTCGTTCCGTCAAGATAATGGTGCCAGCTTTGGGTGTGTAATAGGTGATACCGGAGATTAGAAAAGAGAGATAAACCACTCGCGGCAGGCCCCTTCTTACTGTCTATAACAGTGCTGAAGCCGTTTTGGGGCACACACGCAGTGCGGAAGGGTGGGGGTAAATCACCCTCTCCTTCCCCACCCGAAGGAAACTAGTCGGTTCTGACGGTTCAGCTGCAGTAAAGCGAAAGTTAAGTTATGCCTGGAATTTCCCACGTGTAGTAAGATTCGCTGTATACAATGAAAACCGATTCATTTTTGCTTGGTTTTTAGAACGTTTGCATCTGCTTGAATGTAGATAATATAAAAAGAAAATAAAGCAGCTCCCCCAACCACCAAAACATAAAACACATATTCAGCTCTGTCTCTCTTCTAACATCTGTCTATACATACATACATACATACATACATACATACATACATAATTTCATATAGATCTATCAGTATGTAAATCTAAATCTATCTATATGTACATAATCATATATATAATTCATATATATACGAACGCTTCATGTTGCCCGAGCAGACCGTTGTATTGTGCTCTTTCTCTCTCTCTAAGTCTCTGTCTCTCTCTCTCGGGAGTTTTACATGGCTGTTAAAAGCATCTACGATTCTGTACTTGTATGTGTTCGTGACAAAGGTATTTATTCAGACTTTTTTCAGTGTCCAAGAGGGGTTAAACAAGGTTGTATGCTAAGCTCACAGCTGTTTTCCTTTTTCATCGGTGAATTGGCAGTGGAGTTATCAAAGAAGGGGAGACATGGAATACAAATGATACCTGGCGCAACAGATTTGCTCTTAATGCTATTTGCTCATGATGTTGTTCTCTTGTCTGACACACCCATAGGGTTACAAAATCAATTAAATGCCCTTAAGCAAGAAACAGACAGACTACAACAAACAGTGAATCTCGATAAGACCAATATTATAGTTTTCCGCAATGGAGGTCATCTTTCGACTCGTGAAAAATGGTGCTGCGGTGATAGAGAAATAAAAGTAACCAATACATATAAATATTTAGGAATGTTATTCACAACAAAATTGAGTTTGACATCTGCGTGGGATGAAGCAAACAGAAAAGGGAAAAAAGGTGTAATCCAAATTATAAAATCACTCAGGAGACTGCGTTCGACTAACGCTTTCCCTTAGTTTGGGCGGGGCAAAGGCAGCTCATGAATAATGAATGCGTCTCGCGGCGCAGGCTGCCTGGCTTCAGCAATTTCTGCAAGTGGTTTATCTCTCTTTTCTAATCTCCGGTGATACTAATAGTAACAATTGATGTGAAAGAGATGACAGGAACTTAAGGGGTAATCTCGTCGACGTCACTGGTGTTGCAGATCTCCTTTATGACGTTCGGAAGTAACTTTGACGTAATAGAACAAATGATGGTAACGGAACTGTCGACATTTTGTCACGCTTCATTTAACTATCTCTCCGTGTTTGTTCAGTTTTGTTTTATTTGCTTCGTGTATTAAGCCTGTAAAGGACCAAAGCTACTTTGTATCGTTTTCGTTTAGCTTGTTTCATGTTCTTGTCCGTAGGCGAACATAGTTCTTGAAAGTTCTTTCACAGCAACGGTGCAGTGTGGGTGGAAAAACAACAAAAACAAAAACAACAAAAAACCCTCTTCGTCGTCATCTGCATATCACTGTGCAGTGTCTCGGTTGAGTGCATGTCGATAGCCCTGCGTGTTAATTGCGCTACGTGTCAAAAGAGCTACGGGTCAGAAGCGCTACGTGTCGATAGCGGTACGTGTCAGAAGTGCTATGTGTTGAAAACGCTACGTGTTAGTAGCGCTAATAATAATAATAATAATGGTATTCATATAGCACTGAATCTTGTGCAGAGACAAATCAAAGCACTTTCGCACCAGTCATTCACACGCATGCATAACTCTAAAACTGTAGAAACTAAAGACAAGGAAGGGCAGGCAAGGGAGGCTATTTTGGGAAGAGGTGGTTTTAAGGCCGGACTTGAAAGAGCTGAGTGTGGAGACTTGACGAAGCGAAAGAGGAAGTTCATTCCAATCACAAGGTCCAGAGACAGAGAAAGAACAGCAGCCAACAGTCGAGTGTTTTAATCTGGATATGCATAAACAGAGTGGATCCAAAGCCAATCATAGTGAGCGAGATGGAGTGTAGAGGTGAAGGCAGCCGCAGAGATAGGAAGGGGCAGTTTTGTGAATGCATCTATATTGCGTGTATTGTCAACAACAACACCGAGGTTCCTGACTGACGTGGAAAGAGGGATGGATGTACTGCCAAGTTTGATTGTGTCAATTGTGATGAAAGATAGTTTTTGTTTAGTTCCTATGATCATTGCTTCACTTTTGTCCGCGTTCAATTGTAACTTATTTCCAGTCATCCAGTTTTGAATGTCCAGGAAGCAGTTGGATGTTTCTTGCAAGATCGACAATTTTTCAGGGGTATCACTCTTCTGGAGTTGAGTGTCATCAGCATAAGAATGATGACTGATATTATGGCGGTTTTTCAAAATGTTTGCGTCAAGGTTGGGTTTCTTCAGAAGAGGCCAGACGATTGCAGTTTTGAAAGTGGATGGAAACGTTCCAGTGAGAAGGGATGAGTTGACAATATTGGTGATTGTGGGGAGAAGATGTGAGACACACTGGGAAAAGACTGAGGCTGGTATAGGATCGAGCTCACAGGATTTTATTGTCATTTCTTTTAGGATTTCATGAACTTCTGTTTCAGTCAATGGATTAAAAGAATGGAGAGGAGTGCCGCTGAATTGAGGATCAGGATGAACAGGTTGGAAAGACATTTGGTCTAAGATGGTACGAATATTTTGGACTTTGTCGAAAAAGAAAGAGGAGAAGACATTGGGGAATTCAGATAAAGTGTAGGCAGAAGGAAGAGGAGTCTTTTTTGCATTTCCAAGAAGATTTGACATGACAGAGCAAAGAGATTTGGTGGATGTGGCATCGAGAACTTGAGAAGAAAAGAAGTTTGTTTTTGCTGATGAGATCATATGTTTGACTTTATTTATTTGTTTTCGGAATATTTGATTATGGACTTGCAGTTTTGTTGATCGCCATCGTCTTTCCAGTTGGCGACGTTTGCGTTTTGCAAGTCGAATGTCTTGTGTGTACCATGGGGTGGAGGGTCTGTCAGGGAGCATGCGGGTAGTTGGGGGTGCATGTTCATCCAGCAGTTGAAAGAGGACAGTGTTGTAATGTGTGGATACGTCGGTACGGGAAGAAATTTTGGAAAGGCGTTCAGCAGCTTGAGAAGAAAAAGTGTTAATGTTGATGGATTTCAGGTTGCGACGAGTAACATATTTTTTTGTTCTGGTAGGTTTTCAAATATTAAGCAAGAATATAACAGCAGAATGGTAGAAAGAAAGTTTGTCAGTCACAGTCACTGACGCAACCATGGCATCAGAGTCACGTGCGATGAGCCAGTCCAACGTATGGCCAGATCTCTGTGTTGGTTCTGTAACGAACTGAGAGAGAGAATGGGTGGACAGAGATAGACATAGGCGTATGACATCAGTGGAAGTCTGGTTGTCGAAATGAAAATTGAAATCTCCGAGGATAATAAGTTTGCCAGAACGAAGGTTGTAGTAATCAATTAGTGTTCGGAACTCATCGTGAAACTGAGACGACGTTAGATTATTTTTACGACTAGGAGGAGGACGATAGAGACAACAGAAGATGATTGAGTGACCGGGAACACTGAGAGTGACTTCTAGCATTTCGAAGGTACCATGTGGAAAGGCGTGGTTATGGGAGAAGGAGAGGGAAGACTCCAAGATATCTCTGTAGATGGTGGCGATGCCACCTCCACGAGACAATCGAAGAAGTGACATATTTTTGTATCCAGAGGGGGTCAGTTTTTAAGTTTGGGTTCGTGACCTTGTGACTTTAACCAGGTTTCCGTAAGAAATACGATATCAAAGTTTTTTTTTTCCAAAATAAAACAGAAATATAGTCAGTCTTTTGATCAGGGCAGACAGATTGAGCATTGAACAGACAGGCATGAAAGAGATCAGAGGTAAGGAGAGAGGAATCTAATGGTGATGCAGGTGAGTCAGGCAGACAGACAGTGGAAGAAGAAGATGGTGACTTAGCAGTGGAGGACAATGGGAAGGAAGAAAAGGGTCCGGGAGTTCAGACAGGTGTGGCAGGAGTAGGAAGCGGAGCAGAGGCTATCACTGGCACGGGGGATACATTACAGATCGGAATATTGTCATCAAAGGGGACAATGTCACGGGAAGTAAAAATGTTAGCAGGAACACGTGTATTGAGGTTGGAAGCAGCACAAACAGCGCCGCATGAAGTGGATCTGTCAACACACACAGGTGACACATCAGGGGTACTGTCAGTAGTGCTGTTGAGGGTCCGTACGGAAACGACAGTTTTGATGGGCTTTTTGTTTTCTCTTTCCTGCTCGGCGAGTTCGTCTTCGCGGCAGGCAAGCGCCAATGCCTGTTCCTCGCAGGCGCACAACTAGGTCAGGGGTCAAAGGTGCAGGTTCGATAGCAAACAGTTCAGCGCGCGAGTGGTGGTGGTGTGTGTCCATCGAGATCGATGATGACCATCGTTGTCATCCAGCTGGGGGATGGGGGCAGGGTGGTGGTGGGTGGTGTTACTTTTCTGAGTCTTAACCATGTTAGGTATGCTTGTTTCTTTGTATTTACAGCCACGGCACATGTATTATTCCACCAAACATTCCCAGAAAAAATGTCACTCCTCTTTGAACCTTTTTTGGGAATTGCTATTTCAGCAGCTCCAATATTGGATTTTTGAAAGTTAAAAAAAAAAAGAAAAAAAAAAGAAAAAAAGAGAGGATTTTTGAAAGTTGTTATAAAAAAACATTTAAATCTTCACAAAAATTCCACTTTCAGAAATGTTCGTAAGATACTTTTGAAATGTTTCCCAGTTTGCGTAATTATAATTGAATTTTGGGATTTCATGTTCTCTGCTGTATTTAGATACGGTACAATCCTTAAAAGACAGTGTGATTGGCACGTGATCACTGCCTAGTGGATCATCCTCAGTATCCCACTGTACTGTTAAAGCTAGAGGTGGTTATATGAAGGTTAGGTCAAGTGCCGATGCTCTATGATGAGCCACATCTGGGATACGTGTAATTCTCCCATCGTTAAGTAAATGCAACGATGAATCAACAATATTTTCAACAAAATCAGGATGAGATACTATTTGACAATCACTATTACAGAAGGGTGCATGGGAATTAAAATCTCCTCAGACGATCCATCTTTCTTTTGAGCAATTTAATGTTTGCAACCAATTTGTATTTTACTTACTTGGACCTTTGAGATAGTAGACTGAAGCAAAATGTATGATTTGATTATTAGAGACACGCAATCTTATAAACGTAGCTGACATCCTTTTAGTATAGTTTGAAATAGGAGATGAATGGACACTTGCGTAATTCAAACCACACTGCACGTAAATAGCTGTACTGATCTTGTCAGAATTCTCGCTTATATGATAAACTGGAGGATAATAATAACCTTTCAGATTCGGTAGTTTGTTTTTAGTAACATTTAAGGACTGAAGGAGAATATGATGAGAGTTTTCAAAAAAGGTAAGCACGCATATTATCAATATTTGTACTCAAAGAGTGGGAGTTCCATTGCAAGACTGATAGATTCCCACATGTTATTTGCAACTTCTTAGTCATTTATCAGCTAGAATAAATCATAGAACAAATATCATTAGGTAATGAGATATCCTAATTTAAAACAAAGATAATAATAGATGAAAGGGAACAAATATCATTAGGTAATGAGATATCCTAATTTAAAATAAAGATAATAATATATGAAAGGCCTTATATTATCAAAACACAAGGTAATCAGGGGTTCTTCGTGTAGACAATGTGATGACTGATTTGATGCAATGTCAGGTAGTTAACAAGCTGTAGTTTTATCTCCTCAGATGGATGTGTAAAAACAAACTGGTTTCTTTTTGACATTCTCTTCTTAACCCATGTGTATCCGAAGAACCAAGGCAACTGTTCCTTCTGTCAAAACAGGTAAATTGTTCAGGTGAGAGTTGTCGGTCTATTTTTCAGCAATAATGTCAACAAATATATTGTTTAAAGAAAGAAACTGACTGTAGCTTGTGAATGATATATATTATTGTATCCATGGGATGCTACATTAATGTTAACCATCTAAACTCTTGTGTTTTTTTCTGCAAACCAATAACTCTGTTGTGGTATACATGACTTATGTGGTTTGTAGTAATCATTCAGGGAATATAGTTATGGTTTTATTCACAGCACTGACCATGTAGTTTTTGACACAGCACTGTGAATTTTGTTTCAGATGAAAGAAAAATGATTGCTTTCTCAATAAAAGTTAAAATTGTGAACTTGAACTCAACATCTTGGATTTTTTGTTTAGTGAGAACGTGAAAAATATTGAAAATGCTCAAAATTTCTATTTTTAGCAACATACATCAAAGGTAATCAAAATGACAATGTTCCACAAGCATTTAAAAAATATCATATTTTGAAAGTTTGTTTTATTCTAATGACATTGACATATAAACTTCAAGTTTGGTCCATGAATGCACATTAATTCAAAAGCATTTTAAAACTGATGCATAGTTATAAATGTTCTATGTAGCCGTGTACTGAACTGAGTGGTTCTAATAGGGTATAGTACAAAAGAACTAACTAAATGATGATTTACTGTATTAAAGGATAGACAAGGCTTCCCGCGCACAGGCCAGGAACATATAGAGGCCAGTCACAAATGGGTTTTTATATTGTTTTATTTACAATAGTTATAAGAACATAAGAAAAGAAGACAAATAATGAGAGAAGAATAGAAGAGAAGACAATAAGAGAAGACAGTGCCTGGAATGACACAAACAAATGTCATTAGCACAACATGTCGGCACAAGTGAATAGTAAAGCACATGTATACATATTACATGGAAAGACTATCACTCGGGTTTGGGATAAGCAACAACATAATGCATATGTGTGAAGACCAAACGCTGACATCAAATGACATTTCTAATACATTTAAATAGTGCAGTTAAAGAGATTGAAGCTATGCTGGTTTAGTGAAAGTACACTGACAGTATAGATTAGGTAAAGCTTATACTGTGTCAAAGTGACTTGAGTGAATCAGTTTATCATGTAGCACTATACTGGAGTAAGCCGTATAGGAGAGGGCATGATTTATGATTTTAACCATTAAGTGGTGAAGGACTTACACAAGTTATCCGTTGCATCAAAAACAAATATCAACATAACTAAGCTTGTACTCAACATTTAAATCTCCTCTGCTGAAGCTGAAGCGGGATAAGGAACATAACTTTCGTCAGTGACAGCAAATGAGAAAGAACTCGTCATATGCACTCACTAGAACATTCTTGAACAAACTATCAGTGTCCAGAGACGTCATTGACTGTGACGTTAAGAAGAACTAAATGGAATAATGCTACGAGCATATGACGACATGGCGATTTTCTAGATCAATCATAGCCGAACTGTGACTACATGTCAAAGCAATAACTGAACAATGAATTATCAACATATTCATATAAACACAAGTACTGTGTCGAACAATACAACTTACAAATCATCAGCACATTCTACATGGGGTACTTACAGTGATACGTAGCGAGATGTCAGCCGTTGTGGGAACACACACGACACACACTGCTTGCGATGCAGCAAGAGAGAGAAGTCACCACTCATCACTCACTGTGCCAATTTATGCAAGTTAAGCAGACTACAAAGACAATCACGTGTGCTGCAAAGCAGATCGGATCTAATCAGGCCAAATCCAACAACAACTGTGTTTCTTACAAGGTGTTCAGTGATATATTTCTAAATGATTCCTGAACCGATTTACGTCGGACAAGTTGCAAAAGAAAGAGCGGAACGCCTATTTTCTAATGTGTATAAAATGAAGTGCTGATTATTTAAGATGAATTTATAATCTTAATTTAAGTCACTTGAAGAGGGTCAGTTTTAACGAGCTCATCGAGGAAAATTACAAGCTGCGTTAAATCAGTTTAACGTAGGCAAACAGAAATGGAATAGACTTAAAGATGGAATCGTGACGATTCTGCCAGTATATAATACTTGTAGTTTACTGATCTGACAAAAGAGATATTGATTAAATACGGTGGAGCAGAAACACAGATTCCAGCTCAGCCAATAGCATACCCCGACACTGGTCGAGGAGTAGGCTGTTTGGTGAGAAGGACAAAATGACGTAAGTGGCTTTGCATTCAAACCGGAAAGGCGTCACACACTCTGTGCAGGCCATTGAAGTCTGGTGGGTTAGTTGCAAAACTGACGTCGGCTGCTAATACAGCTTGTGCGTGAAACAGTTTTTGAAGCAAGCAGAGCGCTTGGTTACATCTCCCCCCATCTTTTGAAATCCATCGTCCACGATGGTTAATGAACAGTAACCCTTGTGAGCAGACTTAGCTGAGCATCAACAAGAATTATTGATCAGGTAAAGGAAACAATTAGCTGATAACTGATAGCTAAGTGAATGTGAAATGACTGCAACATTCTTAGGAACAACACCCTACTTCTATATTCAAAGTGGCATTAGCCAGGCTAAGTTGATGGGTTTGGACTTAGTCCAATGCATCTAACTTAACTTTGAACAGTTTGATATAAAGAAGGGGTCCCAATTAGGTAAATGCACTATGAAGTTGGAATGTATTCATTTGTGTGCCTATCATCTATCTATCCTATCACTGTCAGACGCACATGTAGAGTAGCATACAAGTATAACAGTATAGATTATAACATGAATTATGAGAGAAAAAACCCCCCATAAAACATGAATTATGCAGAAATATCTGAAAAGAAAACAAAAAATAAAGCATTAAAACATAAAGCATTGCTTCAATTCAACAAGAATGGAAAACATGGGTATAACATCATGACTGTTTTCCTGAAATGTCTCACTGTTCTGGCTGTTAAATACATCAGTCTCCTCACAAAGTTAGTGGTGCCCTGGATGCCATTCGTGTGGATCGCCTAGGGGTGGGAGCTGGTAGTTGAGGTGGCTCTGGTGCAGCTCGCTGGGTTGATGTCCTGGGTCTTGGCCTGGGCCTGACCAGCCACATGCCACTGTCAGTGTAAGTGTCAGAGTCTGAGTGTGACACCTTACTGTTCTTGTGGTGCAGTGGGACCGGGTGAGTCGGCGTGACTACAGGCGGGAACATCTGTGGGACCACAGCATCAAGTGTAGTGCTGTGGCGCCTCCGTTGTCTGCGTCTCCTGCGTCTCTGGTTTGGACCTGGAGTAGCTGGCATTCGTCCGCATTGCTCAGCGTGTGTGGCAGGAACACACTGGTTGTGGGCTGGAACTGGCGGCTGGTGGTCAGTCTTCTGTCGCCTGGCCTTCTTCTGGTAGTGCCGCTTGTGGCGACACTGGGCCTCGGTGTGGCCCGACCTCTCACACCAGACACAGCGTGGGTCTGGGGCGTGGTCAGCAACACAGCGGCGATGGTGAAGGGCTGGTCCTGTAGGATGTGGGCGGTGTGCTGGCTTGGGAGACTGCAGCCGACGTCGCAGACTGATGTTCTCAGCTGCGAGTGTGGCTGAGCTTCCAGGCGGACAACAGTGGTGTCGTCTATGCCGGGGCAGGTGTTGTAGGTGTGGGTGTCCTCCCTCAGCCGTCGCAGGGCCTCCTTCTTCGCTGCCTCGAAGGTGGTATCAGGGTGGTCACGAATGAAGCGCCTGACATCGCACCTGGGTGCAGCTGGCTGAAGGCCTCTGGCGAAGGCATCACGAAGTATGGCTGCTGGCACCTACATCACGCCATCTTCAGCCCTGTTGACCTTGGTCCACAGGTGCTAGATCCTTTTTGCTAGATACATTTTTTTTTCTGTGATCATTCCTATCACAGATTATTACCAGCAGGTACATAATTCTAAAGGCGCAGCCGTTGGAAGAGATTTCAAATTTCGTTTCTTGTTATTTTTCATTCTTTTATTTGTTCGGTAGACAGAACATTTTTTTTCTGGTCGTCAGTGGAGCCTTTCCATTTTGGGTTCATTATGTCACGGATTCATCTGTAATATCATTGTCTGGCAGGTGTAATAGATGTCGACTGCATTACACGATGACTACAGTGCTCTATCTGTCTAGCGGTCTCTCTGTCTGTCTGTTCATGTCTATTTCAATAGTGCACACACTAATGAATGAATCAGTAAGCCAATCAACACATAGGAGAGAGAGAGAGAGAGAGAGAGAGAGAGAGAGAGAGAGAGAGAGAGAGAGAGAGAGAGAATAAATGAATACAATAATGTAAACAAAATTAAGAAACAATGATGAAATAATAAAACAAGAAAATATGCTGTAGAATATAAATCAAACATGAAAGAAGCAGAAGAAGAACAAGAACAAGAAAAAAGTCGAACAAGTGTATTTCTAAAAAAAAACAACAACAAAAAACAAAAACAAAAAAACCCCATCCAAGTTCGTCTTAGTAATGATGAAAGAATCAAGAATCCTCATTCAAGAAGACAGCACAACAACAATAAAAAGACAACAAAAACCGCAACAAGGTCAATCATGCCATTATATCAAACCAGGAGCGCCAAGGACCACGGCACTTGTCAGTGCCAAAGACGCAGTTATTTCCCCTAAATACCCATCATGCAACAGCGGCAAACAGCCAATTGATAGTCCGTTGTGACCCTACATGCGCAAATCAAGGTCCTGGAAAGCACTGGTGTTGGAATAGCACGAGGAAGCAAACAGTGGGAATGTGTGTGTGTGTGTGTGTGTGTGTGTGTGTGTGTGTGTGTGTGAGTGATCTGTCTGTCTGTCTCTATCTATCTGTCTGCCTCTGTCTAACTATCTATCTATCTGTCTGTTTGTCTGTCTGTCTATCAATATATACCAATGCGCAAACCTTTTGCTAAAGACCCCCCAAACTGTAATTAGCATTCAATAATTGTGGCAAGGCATTTGACTCTAACAATAGGAGTTCGTTATGGGCACTTTGGGGGAAGAATGGGTTGAACAGCAAAATGTATGGCTTGGAGAAGTATTTATGACAGTGCGTTAGCCCGTGGGTCTGACAAAGGTTATCGCGGTGTCTACTTCAGCTGACCCAGATGTGGAAATCTTGCTATTTTCATTGGTCTCATTAATGTGTTAGCTGACGAATTATCATGAATTGGTGAGTATGGTATACAGTTAAATCTTGGTGCACTTGGAATAATTATCTTAACATTCGCTGATGATGTGATACTGGCACCTCACATTTATTTGTCTCCAAAACCAAATGGAACAGCCTCAGAAGTGAAGCTGATCGACTGTAGCTGGCTTTCAATCTTGAGAAAAGAAAATCGAGCATAACAGTGTTTAGAAAAAAAGAGTCATTTTGCAATTGATGAAAGATAGTTTAACGTGAGTGGAGAACTAAATGTTATACATTCGTAGAAGCATTTCCGAGGGATTTCTACAAGAAAATTAAATTCCACTACCGCTTTTAAAGAAAGTTGTGGAGAATAGTCTAAAGGGGTCGTGGAAAAAACAACAACTGAACGATGGATTGGGATATACTTTGAAAAATGTTTCGTACGCTGATAGAACCACATTTATCATACGCAGCGTGGGGATGATACGATAGCCATTCTGTCATTGGGATGAGACGATAAACCGAGGTACTGTGTGTAGCACGTGTGTAGCACGCATCTAGTGCACGCAAACGACTCCGCGGCAACAAGAGAGTTGTCCCTGGCAAAACATGTAGCAACATCTGTTCTTATATCTCATTATATGCGTGCTTGTGAATGAATGATACACAAAACGAATGATAAGCGCCCAAAGGCAGCTATCAATCACCTCTACGCAGATGGGCAGTCTGTTGTGCAAACGATTCAGTGTTTGCAAAGCACTTAGAGTTTAGTTTCGGATCAAATGATAATGATAAATGTGGACAGCACACAAACTGAAAAGGTATATACTCATGTAATAACACTTTCCTGTGTGTACCTCTGCATAAAAAAAACAAAAACAAAAAAACAAAATAAACTAGTTTGTGGAGAAACCGGAAGATATCAGCTGCGTGTCAAGACAATGTTAAACAATAGAAAAGAGAAGTAAATGTCTGCATTTAAAATGTAAAAATGTTTAAGTCAATTGTACAGAAGGTTGTGCTACATACAATATGTCAATTTTCACCCATTTTTCAAGGCGTAAACTGAAAAAAAAGTCCCCCCCCCCGCCCCCCCGTGGATAAATTTGTTGCATTGTCTTCCCCACAATACACGCAGCTATTATGACGTAAAAATAAATTACGATGATTGACGTCATGGGTTCATGAGTCACTCCAGTGGCAATCGTGTGTGAAGGATAAGCCTTTATTTCATTTGTTCTTTTGATTTCAAAGCCATCCTGCCTACACTCAAAATGAACGCAGTTTGAATTCTCGTCATTAATTAACAATTTAAAAAAAAAATCAATTTTGGCAATTAGCGGGACAGGAAAAGAAAACGGTATTTCAAAAGTCAGCCACCCTTAATTCAACGACCATGTCAATCATCACTACCAAACCACCTCCCAGTCTCTGGGAGAGTGTCTGCCAAGAGTTACAGGAAGAACGCGAACGGTTCGAACGAGAAGATGGAGAAGTGGAACCGAAGAGGGTGCAGCACTTCGACCCATCTCGCCATCACCCGGCGTTTTACGGGAAAGCTTTCGCACACATCCCCGGTGACTACAGTGTCAAAACAGAGCTGGATCAGTCTGTGGGCCACCCGTCGTACGCGAGTTACTGGACTGCTGACGAGTCTGTGACAGAGTCCGTGGATCTTCCTAAACCTCTTAAAGACAGGAAGACGTGTACGAATCGGGAGTATCTGGAGTTGTACGTGTGGCCCAGTCTCTTGCCTGCCTTGGAAAACACGCTGGTTACGGCGAGGAGTCAGGGCAGTTTCGGGCTGAAAAAGGTTTGTGTGTGTGTGTGTGTGTGTGTGTGTGTGTGTGTGCGTGTGTGAGTGTGTGTGTGTGTGTGTGTGTGTGTGTGTGTGTGTGTGTGAGACGCAGCACGCGAAAACCCGGCTAAAGTCGCAATTTATCATTTTTTACTTTTGTATATCTTCTAAAAGTTTAAGAGTTTCAGTTTCAGTAGCTCAAGGAGGCGTCACTGCGTTCGGACAAATCCATATACGCTACACCACATCTGCCAAGCAGATGCCTGACCAGCAGCATAACCCAGTAGTCAGGCCTTGAGAAAAGTTTAAGAATCAAATATTAGGATAAAAAAACAAAACAAAAAAACTATGACAGATAGATTCATTCTGTTTTGTTTTTTTTCAATGATTTTTTCTAAGTTCGTGTGCCCAAGGAGTAGAAATGGAGAAATCAGCTCTTGAACCCCCCCCCCATATTTGTGTACCTGTGACTTCAAAAACAAAAATGATCCAGAATGTTTTGTGGTGTAAAAAGATTCAGAGCTGAATAATCGTTTAATTTCCATATGAAAAAGGCACAGGAAAGTTCGTATTTTCTCTCTGTGCTACTCAAACGAAGACAAGTATTGCAAGTGGATGAGTAACGTCATGCAATACAGATTATTCAGCCACAATAAGCTCATGGAAAAACCCACATATTTGTCTGTCTGTAGCTTCAAAACAAGAATTTTCCTGAACATACATGTAGTGTCAGACGAATCAGAATTCAGTGAATTTTAGATTTCGATATGTCAAAGGCACAGGAAAATTCATATTTTCTCACTGTACTCAAATAAAGACAAGAATGGCAAGTGGAGAAGTGACGTCATGGAATGCAGATTGTACAGCCATTAGAGAGCCGAAGGCAACAGTGAATGTTCAAATATTTCACGCCCATGAATCTTTGGAACTTCGGCTTAGATCCAGATCAAACTAACGTTTATTAACTGCAGTCATGATGTGTATTGCCACATAATCAGCTGAAGTGAAATCAGCCTGGAACATGGACTCAATGATTAGTCTCAATAAATGGCCTGGGTCGAAGGGCAAATCCACTGAATGTTTACAACTCAAGTGACGATAATGTCGTTTGTATGCAGCATTACCAACAGCTCCAGCGTCTTGACAAGGATGGAACTCCTGTGTGAAAGTGGTTGAGGGAGTGAGAGTGCATGTGTGCATGCACGCTCTCATGTACATATGTGTACGTGTTTGTGTGTTTTTTGCAAGCTTGCATGTTTACGTGTGCGTATGTGCGCGTGTGTGCCCTTGTGTATGTGTGTGTGCCCACGTGCACATGTGCAGTTTATGAATGTTTTTGTGTATATGTTTGTGTATGTGAGTGATGATAAGTGTGTGTGTGTGTGTGTGTGTGTGTGTGTGTGTGTGTGTGTGTGTGTTCTTGCGCACACGTGTTTTCCCTGTAGGTGTAAAAACCATGGTGACTGTGTGTGCATGAACGCATGCGCACACACACACACACACACACAAACACATAAACACACACACACATAGGGCCGAAAAATCTTGTATTGTTCGGAGTGGAAATGCGCGTTTGATCCGCCAATTACAAATTGTTGAAAGAAATGGGCTTGCTCGGAGTGACTGCCGAAAATATTTCACCAGAATTTGCTTTTGGGCATTTTTGTTACAAGTTAGTAAAGCCGGAAAGTCGCGACAAATATAGAGGAAGTTTGAAACTTTGACAGATCTGAATAATGATTTGAAAACAATGAAATAAAGATGGGGTGTTGAAGATAGCATCGTTTCGTTTGCAACACACAACATGGTTTCCAAAAACACTTGCATCTAGAATATATGATATGTATCAGATTCATGTAAGTACTGCCTTTGTCACTTTTGATTTTGTTGTTGTTCAGCAGGACTCGCACATGAATAATGGCTTTGCTTGTTTGCAGAAGCAAAAGAAAAGCATGGAACACATGAACTGTGTAAGCAAACTTCTAATGTTTTCCTGATGATGATGGATAACCACTCTAAGTCCCTGAGTACATCGTTGAGCAGTTTCGTTGTCCTGTTGTTTGATTCTCTGAACAATCTGCGTGTCGTCAGCATGGTCAGCCTCTCCTCCCTAAAGAAAAGAAAACATTGGAAAATACTACGCCCACATCAGCAGCTCTTGAACGGCACACACCAAGAGCAGTTTGTCCGAGAGAGTGCTTTCGTCTGGAGGTAGAACGGCGGAGATTGCAAAAAGGAGAGGGGAAGACTTTTGTAGACCATTCTACAAAAGCTTAAAAAACTTTATGTGAACTCATTGACTGCTCCTGCACAGTGGTGTGCATAGAAAGGTGCAAATGCTGCCAGACTAACTTAAAGTGCACATCATTGTGTACATGTGGCAGGGATTGTCACAAAGACTAAACATAGCCCAGTTGGAAAGAGACAACCCAACTAGTCGAGAAGGGTTTTTCAGTAACTTAGTTTTTTGGTCAAGCTGAAACTATCAAAATTGTTTATTTGGTTTTATAGAGTGCACATTATGTACTTTGTGACTCTTGTAACCACACATCTGATGATATGCATGTGGGATTCTCATATCAAGAAACCGTCCACCACCCCAACCTCCAAACTCTCATCATCCCTACTTTTCCATTGTCTGTTGATGTCTCGTGAAAGTGATGACTGAATTAACACCAAACAACCCCACCTTAACTTTTGTTCAGAGCCATAAATCTCTGCTACAGATTTCCTTTACAATTTTCGTGATACGGCATGATGTCCTAAAGGTAGATGCAAGCATGCAACAACCGGTCTGGTGCTGTGATTGGAATGGACTGGTCACTTTTGTAATTTATGTAGTGAGCATGTGCCAGCCAGTCATGTATCTGATCGTGTAAGTGTGTTATGGGATCAGTCGTTTACAGTCAAAATCAGTTACTAGAGCACAATCTGGAAGAACAGGACCTTGGCTGATGGGTAAAAGCAGATTTTAATGTTTTTTAAACTTCTGAGGGCTGTGTTAAACATTAATTTTTGTGCTTTTTAGTACCATAGCAAATATTTGAAACGAGAACGGTCTCACTGTATTTCCCACATTATAAAATATCTGTTTCGGTAGTTACAATAGCATGATTGTACGCAGTTACCACAACCTAATAAAATATATGTTGCTGTTCAGGCATGAGAGATAATCTTCCAGGACTAATTATGGATTTGCTGGTCAAGGCCATCGCATCTTGCTGTGACCTAATTACAGATTTAATTAATCTCCTGACCTGCAGCTGATAGACTTTAAAGAAAACAAATTCAATTAGATTCCAGGTAATCAGAGTGTTTATGAATTTAGCTAATACAGATATGGTGGAGTGCAGTATTTGTGTGAATGGTCACATGCAGTGCGATAAACAAATACACTGTTTAGAACAGTAGTCACCATAATCATAATGTAGTCAGTGCGTGTAGTGACATAATTTCAATAATAAAATCTAGCCATTTGAAGAAAGTGCTGGTAGATCTATGTGCCTCAAAATGTTCAGATAACATCACAGTACACATATTTACATTCAGTTATCTCTGGCTAAAAAAATTTATATTTTTCTTCAAAACATTTTATGTTAAAGGGTTTGCCGATCACGGTTATCTGGTTTTACAATGCCTAAATTCATGTTTAGTGCTATGTCTGTTAATCAAAGTGTCTGAAACGAATAATATACATAATAGAACAACACACTGATTGTTTGAAAATCAAAAGTGATGCTCAAAGGAAAATCAACATTTAGATCTGCAGTTACAGTGATGTGGCCAGTGCGTGAAGGGTAACCTACATTCATAGCTATTTGTAGCCAAACAAGGAAGGTGTCAAGATGCCTATTGCCTATATATGATCAGATAGAGTTACAGTTCATGTGTGCACTATGTCATGCTTTCACTTCACAACGTAACTGTTGGGATTCGTTGAGAATTGCTGCGAGTCGCTTAGCAGATGATGTTTTCGATGACGCCATATTTGTTCGCTTCACGTTGCGTCGATTTTAGGAACACATAGGTCCTTCGATAAATTTTCGTGAGTCACACACACCACAGAATGAAACAACATCAGTGGAAACATTCCACAGAAAGCCTGGACTTTCAATATATATATATATATATATTTTTTTAACTTTGAGTCGGAAACTTGGCTAAATTCGAAGATTCAATGAGACCTGGCTAAAGTCGCAACTTACGGAAGGTAGCCAGTAAAACCGTTGAAAACCGACTACATTCATACGCTATCTTGATTCAGAAGGTCTAGGGGAGACGATTAATGCCTGCTCACAACTTATTTCCATTTATGACTTCGCAGACCGGACTTCATAATTTTGACCCAAACTACTTGTTTTTGTACACAGCCGAGAATCGCTGGATGCAACTTTAGCCGGGTTTTCGTGTGCTGCGTCATCTCTCTCTCTCTCTATATATATATATCTCTCTGTGTGTGTGTGTGTGTGTGTGTGTGTGTGTGTGTGTGTGTGTGTTCTTGCGCGGGTAAGTGTTTCTAGATCCACACACACACAGTCTCTCTCTTTCTCTCCCTCCCTCTCTCTTTCACACACGCACACACACACACACACACACACACACATATATATATATATATATATATATATATATATATATGTGTGTGTGTGTGTGTGTGTGTGTGTGTGTGTGTGTATGTGTGTGTGTGTGTGTGTGTGTGTTTATGTATATAAACATCTCAACAGGTACAGTTCAACTCTCTCGACTATTTGACGGAGTTCCTCTACAACCACAACCCGCTTCATCCAGAGGACGAACGCAAGCGACTGCCCTTGTTCGATATTCCCTTCGTCAAAGACTGGCTCAAGCTTCACCCCCGACCTCCCCAGCCCGTGTCCTTGACCTGGACGGAGGACGAGACGGCCACCAAGATCCAGAGCGCGTGGCGGGGTTACCTCGTGCGCCGTGACCCCGAGGTGCAAGAACTGCGGAAGTGGCAGGAGGAGTGGCGATTCTTCAACCGGGAAGACCAAATCCAGGAAGAGGTATGGGATTGAAAGGGAAAGGGGAAGGGAAGGGAATAGGAGGGTTGGGTGGGTGGGTGGGCAGGGCGGGGATGTTGGAGGTGCGGGTTTTTTTGGGGGTGAGTGGTGGGGTGGGGCCGAGGTGGGTTGAGGTTGGGGGTCTGAGGGTTGTAGAGGGAAGGGTAGATGCAGCAAAGAGGTATAAGGTGGAAGGGGTGGGGAAATGGGGGGAGGGGTACGTGATGTGGGAGGTAGGGTGGGGGGGATGGAGGGGGTTGCAAAAGGAAGGACAGATGCAGGAAGAGATGGAATGAGTTGGGAATGTGAGGTGAAGGGGGTTTAGAGGGAAGGGCAGATGCAGGAAGAGGTGGAAAATGTAATGGGGGTGGAGGTGTAGAGGAAAGGGTAGATGCAGGAAAAAGTGGAAGATGTAAGGTGATTTTGAGGGGGGAGGGGCGGGGTGGGGGGGCAGATGCAGGAAGAGGTGGAAGGGTGGGGAATGTAAAATGAGGGGAGTGTAGAAGGAAGAACAGATGCAGGAAGAGGTTGCAGGGGTGGGGACTGTAAAGTGATGGGAGTGTAGAGGGAAAGGTTAATACAGAGAGAAATGGAAGGGGTGGGGACTATAAATTGAGGGGAGTGTAGAGGGAAGGGTTAATGCAGGAAGAGGTAGAAGGGCACTGTAAAGTGAGGGGAGTGTATAGGGAAGGGCAGATGCAGGAAGAGATTGAAGGGGTGGGGATAGTAATGTGAGGGTGGTGTAGAGGGAAGGGTGAATGCAGGAAGAAGTGGAAGGGGTGGGCACTGTAAAGTGAGGGGAGTGTATAGGGAAGGGCAGATGCAGGAAGAGATTGAAGGGGTGGGGATAGTAATGTGAGGGTGGTGTAGAGGGAAGGGTGAATGCAGGAAGAAGTGGAAGGTGTGGGCACTGTAAAGTGAGGGGAGTGTATAGGGAAGGGCAGATGCAGGAAGAGATTGAAGGGGTGGGGATAGTAATGTGAGGGTGGTGTAGAGGGAAGGGTGAATGCAGGAAGAAGTGGAAGGGGTGGGCACTGTAAAGTGAGGGGAGTGTATAGGGAAGGGCAGATGCGGGAAGAGATTGAAGGGGTGGGGACAGTAATATGAGGGTGGTGTAGAGGGAAGGGTGAATGCAGGAAGAGGTGGAAGGGGTGGGGCCTGTAAAGTGAAGACGGATGTAGAGGGAAGGGCAGATGCGGGAAGAGATTGAAGGGGTGGGGACAGTAATATGAGGGTGGTGTAGAGGGAAGGGTGAATGCAGGAAGAGGTGGAAGGGGTGGGGCCTGTAAAGTGAAGACGGATGTAGAGGGAAGGGTGACTGCAGGAAGGGGTGGGGAATGTGAGGTGAGGGGGCTGTAGAGGGAAGGGCAGATGCAGAAAGAGATGGAGTGGGTCGGGAATGTGAGGTGAGGGGGCTGTAGAGGGAAGGCCAGATGCAGGAAGAGATGGAGTTGGTGGGGACTGTAACGCGAGAGAGGTGTAGAGGGAAGGGGGACTGTAAAGTTAGGGGAGTGTAGAGCGAAGAACAGATGCAGGAAGAGATGGAAAGGGTTGGGACTGAAGGGGGGGGGGGAGTGTAGAGGGAAGAAGAGATGCTGGAAGGGGTGGGGACTGCAAAGTGAGTTGAGTGTAGAGGGAAGAACAGATGCAAGAAGAGATGTAAGGGGATGGGCCTGTGAAATGATGGGGGTGTAAAGGGAAGAACAGATGCAGGAAGAGGTGGAAGGGGTGGGGACTGTAAAGTGAGGGGGGTGTAGAGGGAAGGGTTAATGCAGGAAAAAGGTGGATATGGTGGGGAATGTGAGGTAAGAGGCGGTGTAGAGAGGGCAGATACAGGAAGAGATGGAAGGGGTGGGGACTGTAAAGTGCGTGGGAAGAACAGATACAGGGAGAGATGGAAGGGGTGGGGACTGTAAAGTGAGGGGAGTGTAGAGGGAGGGGTTAATGCAGGAAAAGATGGAAGGTGTGGTGACTGTGAAGTGAGGGGAGTGTAGAGGGGAGAACAGATTCAGGAAGAGGTGGAAGGGGTGGGGACTGTGGAGTGAGGGGAGTGTAGAGGGGAGAACAGATTCAGGAAGAGGTGGAGAGGGGTGGGGACTGTAAAGTGAGGGGAGTGTAGAGGGAGGGGTTAATGCAGGAAAAGATGGAAGGTGTGGTGACTGTGAAGTGAGGGGAGTGTAGAGGGGAGAACAGATTCAGGAAGAGGTGGAGAGGGGTGGGGACTGTGGAGTGAGGGGAGTGTAGAGGGAAGGGCAGATGCAGGAAGAGATGTAAGGGGTGGGTACTATAAAGTGAGGGGGATGTAGAGGGAAGGGCACATGCAGGAAGAGGTGGAGAGGGGAGCGAAACGCAGGAGACAGGTGGTGGAGTGGTGGAGGTGGGAGATAGGCAGTGACGTAGAGGGTGGCGACTGAAGGGTGGAAGGTGGGGAAAGGTGGATATGAGGCACTGAATACACATTTCCCTTTTTTTTTTTGGTTAGCGTGCAAGCCAATATTCGAGAATATCCTCCAAGCTGAAACCCGGTTTCTTCTATGCAGGCAATATGCACAAAACCAAGGTCCTCAGTGTCGTTAAGTTACCTTGAAAAGGATTAAGTAGAGTTTTCCGTGTACTTGTCACAAATAGCTCTTCCTTTGCAACTCAGTTTTGTGTATTTCACGTGCCTCTAGAGTAAGGGTGTTTTGAGGAATGTTTTGAAACTTGCCTGCAAACTAAAAAAACGGAATGTGCATTTGGCGCCATATACATTCAGAAGGTAACGGTGGGAGAGAGAGAGAGAGAGAGAGAGAGAGAGAGAGAGAGAGATTGGGTCGGGTGTGTGGGGAATGGGGGTGGGAGTGTCAGGATTCATTCATGTTATTTACCAGCTGACGCTAACTCGAATTTCAGTGTTTACATTCACGTATGAGTCTCAACGTCCTTCTCCACTACCTACCTGTTCTTTTCTCCGTCCCCCCCCCCCCCCCCCGCACTCCCCCGAATAATAATTATTTCCTTTTCTTTTCCATCCTTTCATCACCCTTCTGCCCCTTCTCCTTCTTATTGTTCTTTGGTTTGGTGGGGTTCTCCTGCTTCTTCTCCTGCTCCTCCTACAGAATTGTAGTGAAGTCCATGGTGTGTCATTCATCCTGCCCCCCCCCCCCCCCCCCCTCCTCCGGATTGCTTTCAATGCTATCAGTGATTTCTTTGTTCGTCCAAAAACAAATTTCAGATGCCTTATTTACCCATAAACTCAGTGCGCTATATTCAGGCCTGAAGCATCTGCCGAATGGTGCATGTTTTATGAATGTGTATATCCTTGGTGATTTTTTCCTCGCGTAACTTTGTGCAGTCGGCGTATAATCTGATCTGCTGGTTTGTGCTTGTTTAGTGTTTCTTAATACAGATAAATCACAATGATTTACATAAAACATCCGTGAAGGTTCTGGCGTTTAAAGCAGAAACAAATAAACAAACAAAACCAACCAACCAAACAAGCAAAACAAGAACAACAGCATTTCTAAATTGTCAGGTGAGCGGTTTCTGGGATCGCATCATGCCCGACGCACCTCCCTCCTCCTCCTCTGATGTGCACCAGAACCCAGGATCCTCAGCGCCGCTGTGCCCAGGCACACTTCCCCACACAGCCTCGTGTCCCGACGAAGGCTGTCGCCTGCTCAAGCAGCGTAAGTCCTCCCACGGGGCTTCAATGACGCGCCATTTCTCTACCGGCTCCTCCCCGTTTCGCCTGCCGCCCAAGCAAAAGCTGCAGCCAAGGCGAAGTCATCAAAGTATACAGTAAGAGCTGCATGATTATGTGAACAGACAGCAGTAGCGAGAGAAGGAGGAGGGGCTGGGGTGGGGTGGGGTGGGGCAGGGTTGGAGTGGGGGTTGGGTTTGATGGGTATGGGTCAGGAGGCGTTGTGGGGGTGTGGGTAGGGGAGACAGTGATGGCGTTCGTGGTAACAAGAAATTAATGGAACAACAAGGATAATAGAACAGGAAGACTGTGCATATATACGCAGTACTCTCTCTCTCTATCTCTCTCTTGATATTGTTGTTGGATTACAAAATCAGTTGAATATCATGAAACAAGAAATGACTGTTAATTTAGAGAGAGAGAGAGCATCAAATCTAGACTGAGACAAGTGGAAACACACCATTTCTGTATCGAACTCTATAAGCGTTCTGAGTTAATGCCCCTGAAGGTGCACAGAAGCGTTGCTTGTGGATCAGGAGACAATAGAAACTCAGTTCTGAGGAGAACAATGTGCTAGTTAAAAACTCCTTGATATCATAACGTTGTTGAAAGGACTGTCATAAAGTTTGTTAAAAAAAAAAAAAAAAATCCATTTTTTTCTCAAGGCCTGACTAAGCGCGTTGGGTTACGCTGCTGGTCAGGCATCTGCTCGGCAGATGTGGTGTAGCGTATATAGATTTGACCGAACGAACTGACGCCTCATTGAGCTACTGATACTGATACTGATACTCTCGTAAAGTTTGCATTTGGAGCTATATCAAGATACTCATGACATTTTGTCTTATTCAAAATAGGAATAGCTGTCTGTATATATCTCATTAGAAGGGTGTTTGTACCAAAGAGAGAGCAAGTTGAAGAGTATTATAGTGTGTACAAAGTCAGATCTGTATAATACTGATTTCTTTTTTAGAATTTTTATCGACATTGAATAAGCCCAGTGTCGTATGAGTGTTTTAATCACACACACACCCACCACCCCTTATTTTTTGTTTTTTTTTATCATGAAAAAGGTGGATTCGTTTCTTTCAAATAAAGTTGGATTCTAACTTACAAGTGTTCCTGAGTCCCATGGTCATCTCAAGACAAATTCGCTCATTTACAACTACAGCCCACACATATGTACATGCATGCATGTCTATAAACACACCCTTCACAAAATGCATGCAAATGTTAATTAACGGTTACAGATTTAAAAACAAAGACAATCTACTTTATGAAGAAATAAACATATATTCTAATGTTATCGTTTTATGCATGAAATGCGTTTTGTAATGTTTGAACATGACAGTGATTTTGAATGACCCACGATTTACAGGAAAGCCCAACGCATCTGTCCATAGAAAAGCCAAATTATAATATAAAAGATCAATGAATATCTTCAATGGAAACTTGCAGCCCACTGGTGTACATACGAGTGAACGTGAGAGCTGTAGCCCACAAACGAAGAAGAAGAACGACCAGGACGAAGCAGGTACGAGCCTCCTGCAGAGGTATATTTTTCTGCAAGTAGAGCAAATTGGTGGTGCTCTGCACTCAAGGGGCACGCTTACTCAGTCTGGCTTTGCGACTAAGCGAGTATTGTCGTCAGTACTAGGGGTCTCAGAATGTGGCGTCCCACGTATGTTAAATCAGAACAAGCTCTACTGAACACTGACACATCGAAGTGTCTCAGCAGCAATGCAGGATTTCCTCTAATGTGCGATCTGGCGACCTAACATGGATAGCTCTCTATTAATTCCTGACACAGAGACTACGACAGACGAACTTGGGTGAGGCTGTGGAAGGCGGACTCGGAATATACAGTTTGGGCTTGTGCCATGGAAACTCCTCAGCAGCAAAACAATTCAGGTTTCTATGCAGCTCTAAAACCTAGGTTTTGCTAGTAAACTCAC
Source organism: Babylonia areolata (assembly GCF_041734735.1). NCBI lineage: Eukaryota > Metazoa > Mollusca > Gastropoda > Neogastropoda > Buccinidae > Babylonia > Babylonia areolata. The sequence goes on from NC_134894.1 coordinate 34,569,427, forward strand.
ACTCCAAAGAGAGATTCACAGAAAAAGAGAGAGTGAGAGAACAAGAACAAGAACAAAACTTAATCTCCAGGCCTCCGGCCCCTAGAAAGAGGTCAAAAGTACACAATATGGTGATCACTCAGCCACAACAAAATGTAAAATACGTACTAACTTAACCTGTAGAACAAAAGTGCTTCTCGTGCATAGTAAATTAATTCTAACTTTCATCATTGTTGTCACAGAATTCCTGTCGTATCTTTAGGCCATTAAATATATAAATGCATAGTTTAGAGAGAGAGAGTGAGAGAGAGAGAGAGAGAGAGAGAGAGAGAGAGAGAGAGAGAGAGAGTAAATGTAAACTAAAATTCATCGCAAATACAAAAGAATGATTTCTCCTTTGAAGTTATTGTTGACTGAATCAAACTATCACAACACTATTTAACTTGAATCATATCTGCATGAGACTCCAGCCACTTTAAAAGTTTAGATTCTTTGGTTTTTCTCCACTTTTCTGACAAAGTATTTAAAGTATACATAAAGGGACTGATTGCAGAGTTTAAAGTTAACACGAATATTGCTAAAGCTAAATCCAATAGGAAACCAACACATGAAATCGGTTAGTAATCAACCGTCAAGCTATGGTAATGTCTTGTGACATTTTGGTAGAATTGTCTTCAGAACATTGCTCTGTATGGACCATTAGATGAATGCCTGACCCAGGGAGATGAATAAAAACAACACAAAATTCAGGACAATTAATACGCTGAAAGAATACAATTTTCCTTTGAACTCTTGCATCGTTACTGGCAGTGGAATACGAATACCAGTCTCGCTGTAGAACTCCCAGTGTGAAGTCACAGGAAGTAAAGGCAACAAGGCAAGAAACCAGCCAACTATCCAGGTCAGTAGACAAACCACGGCTGCTGATGTTCTCTCAAATCTGAAGGCGCTGAAAGGAAAGCAGAGGACAATAAAGCGATCTAAAGTGATCAGGCAAATGATCAGAGCTGATACCTCACTAGACATGAGAGAAAAAAATCCGGCTACTGTACAAGTCACGCTGTTTTCCACATGTCATCGTGATGCAAATATTTGCCACGTAACCATTCATCAGCTACTCCTATAATCGCCATGTAAACACCCATCAGAAAATCAGCCAAAGTAAGGTTTGTGACAAACACACTGAAGCCACTGGAAGAAGTCATGCTCTTTGAAAACAAACGAGCACAGAAACAGAGGACGTTACCAGACACAGCCAGAGAGGCGATCAGCCATAGAAATCCACGGTACGTCCATGACTGCAGTAAATCATCACACGAAGAAATTTCGTCTTTCGGGGCATGACACAACGAAACCTCAAAGTTTTCGGGGAGTATTTCACTGCAGCATAACTTTTCATAGGTGGAAATGTTTTCACGGGACTACCATCTAAGTACAGTTCAGTCAGATGTGGAATTATCTTAAAACTACTTGAACTTAGAGTATGCATGTAAGTTAAAGTAAGATTTAGCTTTTGTAAGCGTGCAAAATGTGTAAACACTTTTAAATCAAACACTGTCAGTGTTGTGTATGACATATCCATAACAGTGAGAGCAGTTTGTAGAATACCAGACGACGAATCAGCACTCACAGACGTTACAGGATTGTTGGACAAGGACAATAACTGCATATCTTCTAAGCTGAAAAATGAAGTCATGTTGACATGCTGCAGTTTGTTCCCACTAAGATCAAGAAACCTAAAATTTAACAACTTCATTTCGGGCAAGAGGGACAAAAAAACACTTTGCAAGAACAAGATGAATAAGATACACGTTGGTATACCGGAACCTGTCGCATGCAAGGAGCGGATCTGTGGGAAAAGTACTGCATGGAAAGGTTGAACACACAGAAAAGTGTTAACCTGACAGAGGCAGCTAATAGGACAGGTTGCATTGCACCACAATTCATCGTCATTCATTGGACAGTGAGACCAACCATCACACACGTGGTCACTGTGTACACAGATCATGGAAAGCCGACACCGGAGAAATCCTGGACACGTCATCTCACCACATCCTTCTTCATCCCCATTATCTATACAGTCATGCATCCCATTGCAACGTGCGTAAACTGGCAGACAGTCGTTGGATTCTCCAGGACAACGATAATGACTTTCTGGGCAAGGCTCACTGGAATTCATTTGGACTGTTGTGAACTGTGAAACTCCATTGAAATTGACAAGAACGGGGGATGGCAAACGTAACTTGAAACCACGTCTCCTTCGGAAAGCTAAACATTTCTTTTCGTCTGATTCATCTAGACAGTGGGACAGTTGATCACACACTCTGTCAAATGAAATACATTGACCATTTGCACATGTGAAAACGGTATTGCTACAAAGAGAATGCTTACAGAACGATTCATCACTGGAATCTGGACAGTCATCCATGAAATCACACACTAGGGAATATGACAGAGTAGTTGTGTCTTCACTGCACGTGAATATGGGTCTTGACGTGACGTGAAGATCTGTGTAATTCAACATATTAATGGATGAGAACTGGTAAGAGTATAGACATGAAGCTGTATAATGCTAACCACACTCTTCACCATTGTTGGAAGCACAAGATAACAGTTTGTGAACCACATGATCGTCATGGCACTCTGTCACTGAGTATTGTCTATTTGGCCTTGATAATTGTGTATTAACTAAAGGAATTCTCTTTGGGTGACGGAATGTTTCTGCAGTCTTTTAAAATTTGACTTCACAGGATATCCATAATCGGATTATATTTTCATAGTCATCACATTCTAGTGGGACAGTTCTTATGTATAAGATAGAAAGAGCTAAACAGTATATCTTATTTCCGTCGTCAATAAAAGGATTGTGATATGAATGGTGAAAAACAGTTCTGTCTTCAGCATAATCACAATGTCTATACATATTATATTAGGCAGTGCCAAATTGTTTGAATACAAACCCACGATAAATAATCCAATAGAACCCCAATACCGCTTTGACTTATTGGTAACTGCATCATATAGATCATATAGACATGAAAGGAATCCCACCAAGCGAATTACAAACCTCACCACCCATTTTATTGCCATCTGTTTTGTCTCCGTCAGATGTGCCCAGTTTCACAAAGAATTTGTAACAGCGGCCACACCAGGCCACCATGCCTTTACAATCAGCACTGCTGAACGGCCAGTGCTCTGTTTCATCTCGCCCATCCTCACAGTCTGTTTTCAAGTTGCAGTCCATGTGGTGCTGAAAGCTGGAATAATGCTCCACTGAACAGTTCCAAAAACCACTGTGTAGCTTCTGAGGTGCTTTTCTTTGAGGGAAAAAGGAAAACAAGAACTGGAAACACGACGACGTGCTTTCTTTGACGCAGTAATCATTTGGAACAAAAACAGAAATCTGTGAGGTATTGAAACTGTAGGTTCGGGCAAAATCATTCATCCCCTTTAGGGATGGAATGTGGAGTGATGGCCTAGAGGTAACGCGTCCGCCTAGGAAGCGAGAGAATCTGAGCGCGCTGGTTCGAATCACGGCTCAGCCGCCGATATTTTCTCCCCCTCCACTAGACCTTGAGTGGTGGTCTGGACGCTAGTCATTCGGATGAGACGATAAACCGAGGTCCCGTGTGCAGCATGCACTTAGCGCACGTAAAAGAAGCCACGGCAACGAAAGGGTTGTTCCTGGCAAAATTCTGTAGAAAAATCCACTTCAATAGGAAAAACAAGTAAAACTGCACGCAGGAAAAAAAAATGCAAAAAATGGGTGGCGCTGTTGTGTAGCGACGCGCTCTCCCTGGGGAGAGCAGCCCGAATTTCACACAGAGAAATTTGTTGTGATAAAATGAAAATGAAAATGAACTCCACACTATCGTTAACTGGTTAATTTGTTCAAATGGACTGACAGATCCATTGTATTTTTCCTTGTGGCGAAACAGAACGCCATTTGTTATCCGTGGTGCAAGTTGTTTGTAACTGATCATGAGGACATGTCTGGTGGGCACAGGAAAACCCCTCCACCAAGGACCTGTATTGTAATTACTTCCCTGTCTCTCCATCGTCATATACCCAGACGACTTTGATGTCATCACAAGGCGTATGGGTCCAGGTGCTTAATTTACATTGTGTTTGAAGTTAAGAGAACCATTTTATATATGATATTATGAGTGATGAGTGAAATGCCATAATAAAACATCTAGACATAAAGAGCACACCAGTCATGCACACAAGAAATAGTCCAGTCAAACGACATGTTGCTTCATGTCATGAAATGAAACATGACCGAATGTGAGACAGGAAAGTAATTGTTCAATAGCAAAGAAAACATGTTTACTGCCTATGTTCATAAGAAGACAGAAATTACGCATCATTGAAAAAAAGACAAACATTATCATCATGACAGATTTGCAGAAGACAAGTGCTCTGACTACATGCTGGCTGGTTCTTGTCTGACAGCCATGAAGGTGTTCAGTTGTGAGGTGCTGGGCAATGCAGAGTTAAGTACCAAAGGAAATGCCAAGTTGGGCATTGTGAACGTGTTGGGGACTATGATGAAAGCACTACAGCGTATCGTGCCTTATTTTCTTGTGGGTGTGTGGGTGAAGAACTTTCTTAAAGGTCAAGAGACAGACAGTCTAACAAAGAGAGTAGCAGACAACCAAATGGACACAGATGAGAAATGAAGGAAAGACAGAAACATGTCGATTCCACATATAAATGTGCATTTACAGTGAGCGTGTAGTTGCTTTGTTAAAAATACAAATAAACATCGTGCGGACGTGCACTAGGTTGTAAACAAAAAGGAAATTGTTTCTCAAATCTGATGTATCAAAGTAGCCAAGATTTTGGCTTTCCAACATCATAGTCAGCAAGAGCTAAAATAGCAAAATAGGAACATAACAATGATAAGTATCATTATCAGTATAATCACCACCAAAGAAGCCACCCTGTCGTCACCAACATTTCTTCCTTCAAGAATTACACCCCAGTCATAGTATTTGCAACAGAACAAGTTCAACAATAACACCCTTTTTGAAATAGGAAAGACATGAACATTAATAATTAATTCAGATATTTTGCACCTTCTTAGTGATTTGCACTGTATAAACAAACTGTTGAGTTGAATTTCATCTCTTCTGATGTCAGTTACAGCGCGAATATGTGCATGTTTTACCTTTCTGTATATATTGTTGAGGTGTTGTGTGGAGGGGAGAGAGTGAGAGTGAGATCGATCTTCGAATATCGTGATTTGAATTGTGCATCATTTGGGCAGTGTGTCTATGTGCTTGGTTCCAAGTATCCAGATATGTGTTTAGGTATTGTCATATGGTTTTAAGTGTTCAGGTATTGTGGCAAGGATACCCATGCAGCCCAGTATTATTTTCTGTCTTTATATTAATGAGCTGGCATAAGAGGTTACCAACAATGGAAGGCAGGGAGCAACATTTCTAATGATCCATTTGAAAATGTTCATTCTTCTTTTGGCTGGTGATGTTATTTTGTTTTCTGAAACTTTTGTTGGATTACAAACTCAACTGAACAATTTACACAGGGCAGCTTTTTCACTTAAATTAAATTTCAATATGTCCAAAAGTAATATAATTGTTCATAAAAAGGATGACTGTTTAGGAGCAAGTGAAAGATGGGTTTATAACGGTATTATTATGCTTGTGGTGAATATTTACAAATATTTGGGAATTCTTTTTTCTTCTCGTCTTAGTTTCGAAGTTGCTATTAAAGATCTTGCTAGTAGGGTCAGTATGCTTTATTACGTATCATGCAAAAGTTATATGTTCTTAATAATAATTCATTTGATTTGCTTCTCAAACTGTTTGATGCACAAGTGCATCCAATTATGCAGTATAGTTCTCAGTTATGGGGTTTGGAAGAAGCTGTTGTTCATTGTGAGTCTGTTCATATATTTGCAATTAAAGGATTTTGGGGGGTAGATAGGCGAACACCAAATGATTTAGTATACGGTGAAATAAATCGATATCCAATATCTGTTTATTCTGCAACTAGTTGCATTTGCTATTGTTTAGGAATATTACAAATGGAAGATTTTAGACTGCCATACAAAGCTTACCAAATGTTACATGAACTGGATAGTAGGGGTGAAATTAATTGGGCATCAAATGTGCGCCTCCGTTTGTTTAAACATGGTTTTGGATATGTGTAGCAAAATCAAGGTGTAGGTTTTATAAATGCTTGTCGACAACGTCTAATAGATTGTAGGCTGCAGGAATGGAATCAGCATATTTCTGCCAGGGAAAGATTGGAGCTATATAGAACATTTTCTGTCTAATATGTTGTGAAACCATATCTGCTTTTGAATCTTGATAAACATATAAAGTATATCACTACGAGGTTTAGACTGAATCTTTCTGATTAAATTTGGCTGTACATCGATATAGATACAAAAAAGTTAGAGAATCTGATTTGATTTGTTGCATGTGTAAACGTTCAAAAGAAGACGAAGTTCATTTTATTTTCAGTTCTGAAGTACTGAAAGAAATCAGAGAAACATTTATTCGACCCAGATACTATCGCCAACTTTGTCTATTCAAACTGATTTTATTGTTGTCTTGTACTGACCCTGATGTTGTGCGAAATTTGTCTCTGTTTTTCTATAAAGCCTTTAGATATAGGGAAATTCTAACTCCTTAATGTTCCTGATTAACCTGATATATCCATAGTTGCATTGAATTAATCTTTAGGTCTGTATTTGGTATTATGATTATGTCTTTTCATATTCCCCTTCGTGAGGGGCCTAGGCTTAAAACGAATAAACCATCTGAATCTGAATCTGAATCTCTCTCTGTGATGGTGGTCGTGTGGTACTGGACTGGCGCTTGAGAATATGCACAAGTGATAAAACAAACAGACGCACGTGCACACACACATATTCGCACACACACACACACACAGACACACACACACACACACACACAGATGTATGTCTGTGTGTCTGTGTCGTGTGACATCATGAGTGCGTGTGAGGGCTTTCTGGATCCAGACGTGTTTTATCAATGCAAGCAAAACTGAGTTTATGTGCAAACAAAACTGTCTGGTGCAAAACGCCATCCTGCTAATTTCAATGGCTGCTAAATCTTGGATCTTTATCAATCCCCTAGACAGGTCCTAAATGTAGCACCGATGTCGGTCTAAAAAAATTAGGGAATTGTTTTATTTGCGCAGGTATCGGCAGAGCTGTACACACAGCAGGATCGACTTTGACATCATGTGTCCCGACATGCAAGATAATTAGCGACAGAGAGTGAGAGAAAGCTGACGAACAAGCAATTGAGCGAAAGTGAGCGAGTGAAAGAGAGGAGGGAGAGAGA
>NC_134894.1:34579248-34599248 GCF_041734735.1 Babylonia areolata
CTCCGTCTCTCTTTCTGTGTCTCTCTGTTTCTGTCTGTCTGTCTCTCTCATTTATTCGATCCAGACACTATCGCCAACCTTGTCTTTTCAAACTGGTTTTGTTGTCTTGCACTGATCCTGATGTTGTGCGGAATCCGTCTATGTTTTTTCTACAAAGCATATAAATATAGTGATATACTTATTTCATTCTGTCTATGTTTTTTTTCTGCAAAGCATATAAATATAGTGATATACTTATTTCATAATGTTCCTGATTAACCTGTTATATCCATAGTTGCATTGTTTTAATATTTATGTCTATATTTGGTATCATGGTCATTGTCTGTTCACATTCCCCTTCATGAGGGGCCTAGGCCTAAACTGAATAAACCATCTGAATCTGAATCTCTCTCTCTCTGTCTGTGTCTCATAGCTTCTGTCGGTATCTTTCTTTGCTTTCTTTCTTATGTCTTTCTTTTGTTTTTGTTTTTTTTTGCGCTGGCGAGCGCGCGCTCGTGTGTGTGTGTGTTTGTGTTTGCGTGCGCGCGCGGAGTAGGTATACCTCTTTCTTACATTGTCTCATTCTGGCTTTACTTCTGTCCGCCTGTTTGCCTGTCAGTCTGTCTGTCTGTCTGCCTGCTTATCTGGCTCTGTCTCTTTACTAAACGTACTTTTAGAATCGAAGCGCGAGGACTATGTGGGATGTACTAATTTCGGTCTCAAAGTTTGTTCCGTGTTGCTAACAAATGTGGGCGAATGAAGATAAAAACAGAAAGCAAACTTAATGTTGTGTGACTGGATTACACGAAATAAAATGGGTCTCAGTAATTTGTGTATATTTGGTTTTTTGATAGGTTTTGATGAAACAAGGCGTTGAGGAAATAACTCACTCTTCACATGCCTTTAAACATAAACAAACTGGTCTTGTGTAAAAGGAAATGCGAAAATTTCATGTCAAGGATATCGACAATTTTAATAATTATACACTGCACTTTTTCCATTGTACTTGATGATGGAATGCCAGTTTAGGCTAGCACATGAAAATGATCAGAGGTTTTGAGTCTTGAATTCACTGAAATTACCACTGCAGCAATATCGGCAGGGGCTTCACGCTGAAGTGAATTTGATTCGCCCATGATGTAGTGATATGACAGTTGATGAGGTACATTTTCTGGATCTGGTGGGGATGGAAATATGTCAGAGGCGTGAAAAAAACGAAATACCTAAGAATGATATACTGGGAAAAAAATCCCCACCATAATCTCTAAGGACGGTAAAGAAAAAAAGAATATCTAAAGAAGGTAAAATAATAATATATAGAACACAACGTTTATAAAATTAATTTCCAAGGAGTGTAAAAATAATATCGAAAGGTAGTTAAAGATATTTTCAACGAAGTACAAAACGGAATATCCAAACTTTGTTAAAAACATTTAATTTCTAAGGACTGTGATAAAGAATATCCAAAGATTGTAAGAAATCATTTCCTAGGACAATAAAAAAAAAGTAATTGCGAAAAATAGTCTGAACATATTCTAAGGACTTTAAAAAGAATATTGAAGAGTGGTGTGTGTGTGTGCGTGCGCGCGCGCGCGCGCGCGCGCGCGCGTGTGTGTGTGTGTGTGTGTGTGTGTGTGTGTGTGTGTGTGTGTGTGTGTGTGTGTGTGTGTGTGTGCGCGCGCTTGCTTGCTTTCATGTGAGTACGTGTGAAAGTCCATGCATGATAGGTTGTACCTTGTTCTGGTTAAAAACAACAACAACAACAACAACAACAAAACAAAAAACAACAACAACAAAAAACAACAACCAAACAAACAAACAAAAAACAAAACAAAAACAACAACCAACAACAACAATCTAATTTAGCTTAAAACACATGACAATGGTTGTTACGAATGTGCAATATGTAGGATGAATGTGCGAATGTTCAATACAATATGCCTGATATTAACTTTCATATTTTAAATATGCTTTATGTTAATAATTACGTTGTAATAATCATAATTACAATATTTTTAAAGCTAATATGTGAAATGCTTTTATTTGAAAACATATTTTTATTACTCCTGTTTAATCAAGTAATGTTTATTTGTGTTTCCGCGCTCGCGTGTGTATATGTATGTGTGTACGGATTGTCTGGTTGTGTTTTGCCGCACACGATAAAGTTCATCTTAGTGAGATAATTAAGTTATTCTTATCTTAATCATAATCAGTGTGCAATATAGTATGTTATGCTCACAATTCTAATTATTTAAAATAATGTCTGTGGAGTGATGGCCTAGAGGTAACGGGTCCGCCTAGGAAGCGAGAGAATCTGAGCGCGCTGGTTCGAATCACGGCTCAGCCGCCGATATTTTCTCCCCCTCCACTAGACCTAGAGTGGTGGTCTGGACGCTAGTCATTCGGATGAGACGATAAACCGAGTCACGTGTGCAGCATGCACTTAGCTCACGTAAAAGAACCCACGGCAACAAAAGGGTTGTTCCTGGCAAAATTCTGTAGAAAAATCCACTTCGATAGGAAAAACAAATAAAACTGCAGGCAGGAAAAAATACAAAAAAATGGGTGGCGCTGTAGTATAGCGACACGCTCTCCCTGGGGAGGGCAGCCCGAATTTCACATAGAGAAATCTGTTGTGATAAAAAGGAATACAAATACAAATCTATTATTTCTTCCTTACATTTTGAAATATTGCCTGCAATGTGTGGAATGTATGTACGAAACAGTGTATGTAGTATTTTTACATCTGTGTCTTCGTTATAATCTTAATAATTGTTGTTGTTGTTTTTTTTTTGTTTTTTTTTTTTACAGTAATGGTCTCCATGTTGTTTACTTGTCGTGATAATGCACCTGACCAAATTTCTCTAATTGGAGATAATAAAGTCATTCTTATCTTATCTTATCTCATCTTCTCTTATTTCAACTTACTGCAAAAAGAAATACCAAAACGTTGTTAAAATCATTTAATTTCTAAGGACTGTGACAAGGAATATCTAAGGGTGGTAAAAAACAATATTCTAAGGATTATAAAAATAAAGCAATATCAAAAGACTGTAGGACGCATGCAACATCCAGGAGGAAGTACTGGCCAACACCGACAGCAGTGGAAGCCAAACTGTACGGCACCCTGGAGGAGCTGCGATGGACAGCAGCCTTCATCGAGGACACCGGGCTGCTCATCTTATGGGAGGCGAACGAGGAAGAAGAAAAAAGATGGTTTAAATATATTTCAAGGCACTGTAGAAAGAATATCAAACAGTGGTTAAAGACAAATATCTTCGGACAATAAAAAGGATTACCTCTCGATGGTTAAAAATAATTTTCTGCGGACTGTCAAAGCAGTATTTAAGGTTGGTTGGAAACAATTTGGATACTGTAAAGAAGAGAATTCAATGGGGTCATATATATAGGTAGCTAAAAGGTTGTAACTGAAGGTGGTAGAAGAAAAAGGAAGTATCCTGGTTATCTGTTTGTGTTCCCGTCCCTGAACGTTCTGGATATAGACAAAAAGCAAAAAACCCAGGGAACCGTGTTATGTGGCTCAATACACACACACACAGACACACACACAAAGCCCACCTCCCCCCACCCCCACCCCCCACCCCCACGTACCCCCACACCACCACACACACATAAACACAAAAACACCCACCCCCCCACAAACATCCCCCGCCACACACACACACACACACACACACACACACACACACACACGCACACACACACACGCACACACACGCACACACACACACACATACACACACGCACACACAAACTCACACCTCACATTCCCTACACACCTCACATTCCCTACATACACACACACACACACACACACACACACACACACACACACACACACACACACACACACACGCGCGCGCGCGCACAAGACGATAAATGTATTAAAAAAAAACACACCAACCCCCCCCCAAAAAAACCGGAGTCACCGTGCGTGTAACATATCATTAGTCCGACTCAACACTCCCAGAACCATAGAAAGTAAAGGGCAGACTGTGACGAACAGCCAGGTATCGACGGTACCACCGAGAGGCACACCTGTAGACTGGAGGCTAATCCCCCTCCCCCGCCTCCTATTGTCTCTCTCTCTCTCTCTCCGCTCAGATCCCCCCACCCGTCACCTCCCCACCCCACCCACACACACCTGACAATCACCCTCACGCCCCCAGCGATTAAACTGAGCACACTCCTCCCCGCCTTCTACTCGAAAACTTTTATGTGGGGAGGGAGTCAGAGAGTGAAGTGTTTGTGTGTGGGTGTGTGTGTGTGTGAGGGAAGGTTGGTGTGTGTGTGTGTGTGTGTGTGTGTGTGTGTGTGTGTGTGGTGGCGGAGGGGTGGGGGTGGGGGCGGACGCGCGCACGCGCGTGTGTGTATGTGGTTGTGTGAGTGCGTCCGTATGTATGCACACACACACACACACACACACACACACACACGCGCGCGCGCACTCGTGCACACACACGCACGCACGCGCGCACTCGTGCACACACACACACACACACACACACACACACACACACACACACACACACACACGCGTGTAGGTGTGAAAACCTCGCCGAAAGATTCCTGTCGCAGACAAGTGATCTTTTCCTCACATTTTAACCCTTTCCTGTAGAGTTCTTTAGTGAATCGAGATAGGACGCACAACCAGACACATAGAATAGCACGGTATCTCTCTCTCTCTCTCTCTCTCTCTCTCTCTCTCTCTCTCTATATATATATATATATATATATATATATATATGACCTTTCCATCGAATACTTCGTTTACATCAAGATCTAAAGAACAACAAGTGGGCCTAGTACGTCGTATTTTTTTGCACCACAGGATCTTTATTGCTATCTTTTTAATACTCATGCTATTTTGTTGTCGCTGTTGTTGGTCTGTCTCTAAATATACACAAGTCTAGGACCATTTAGTACAACAACAACAACAAAACAAAGAATACAAAAACCTTCTTAATTAAGCCTTCATTGACGCTGTCTTTTCTTGGTAAGGGTGTGATGGTGATGGCGGTGGGGCATGGGGGGTGGAGGTAGATGTGGTTGTGTTCGTGGTAGTGGTGTCGTGTTCGTGTTCGTGGTGGTCGTGGTCGTGGTAGTCGTGTTCGTGGTAGTGGTGTCGTGTTCGTGGTAGTGATTTCGTGTTCGTGGTAGTGGTAGTCGTGTTCGTGGTAGTGGTGGTCGTTCGTGTTAGTGGTGGTCGTGTTCGTGGTAGTGGTGTCGTGTTCGTGTTAGTGGTGGTCGTGTTCGTGGTAGTGGTAGTCGTGTTCGTGGTAGTGGTGTCGTGTTCGTGGTAGTGGTGTCATGTTCGTGGTAGTGGTGGTCGTTCGTGTTAGTGGTGGTCATGTTCGTGGTAGTGGTGTCGTGTTCGTGGTAGTGGTGGTCGTTCGTGTTAGTGGTGGTCGTGTTCGTGGTAGTGGTGTCGTGTTCGTGGTAGTGGTGGTCGTGTTCGTGGTAGTGGTGTCGTGTTCGTGGTAGTGGTGGTCGTTCGTGGTAGTGGTGGTCGTGTTCGTGGCAGTGGTGTCGTGTTCGTGGTAGTGGTGGTCGTGTTCATGGTAGTGGTGTCGTGTAGTGGTGGTCGTGTTCATGGTAGTGGTGTCGTGTTCGTGGTAGTGGTGTCGTGTTCGTGGTAGTGGTGGTCGTGTTCATAGTATTTGTGGTCGTTCGTGTTAGTGGTGGTCGTGTTCGTGGTAGCGGTGGTCGTTCGTGTTAGTGGTGGTCGTGTTTGTGGTAATGGTGGTCGTGTTCGTCGTAATGGTGGTCGTGGTAGTGGTGGTCGCGTTTGTGGTAGTGATGGTCGTTCGTGGTAGTGGTGGTCGTGTTAGTGGTAGTGGTGGTCGTGTTTGTGGTAGTGGTGGTCGTTCGTGGTAGTGGTGGTCGTGTTCGTACTAGTGGTGGTCGTGTTTGTGGTAGTGGTGGTCGTATTCGTGGGAGTGGTGGTCGCTCGTGGTGGTGGTGGTCGTCATGTTTCTGCTAGTGTTGGTCGTTCATGGTAGTGGTGATCGTGTTCGTGTTCGTGGTGGTCTTTCGTGGTAGTGGTGGTCGTGTTCGTGTTCGTGGTGGTCGTTCGTGTTCGTGGTGGTCGTGTTCGTGTTCGTGGTGTCGTTCGTGTTCGTGGTGGTCGTGTTCGTGGTAGTGGTGGTCGTTCGTGTTAGTGGTGGTCGTGTTCGTGGTAGTGGTGTCGTTTTCGTGGTAGTGGTGGTTGTGTTCGTGGTAGTGATGGTGGTGTTCGTGGTAGTGGTGTCGTGTTCGTGTTAGTGGTGGTCGTTCCTGTTAGTGGTGGTCGTGTTCGTGGTAGTGGTGGTCGTGTTCGTGGTAGTGGTGTCGTGTTTGTGTTCATGGTGGTCGTGTTTGTGGTAGTGGTGGTCATGTTCGTGGTAGTGGTGGTCGTTCGTGGTAGTGGTGGTCGTTAGTGGTAGTTGTCATGCCAACGCTCAGCTGATATCACAGATTAGCATAAGCTTACATCTGGGCCAACAGCAAAGTTAGAGCTGTTTGATCAATGGTTTCTCCGTTGCAATGGGAAGTCATTTACAGCTTAGTCTTTTGTGAAGGACAATGGCTCTCAAACTAGGAGGCCATATTGTACTGGCTCTTAGTGCTGCAGCCTCGGGGTGGGGTGAGGAGGCTAGCTGGCCTTTGGGAGCCATCCCACCGCCAACTGTCCTAAACCCCTCTAGGCCGAGAGAGTGGGGATGTAACTTGGGCAGAACATTCCCCATTGTAATCAAATTCTGGCCAAGATAGCAGTTGCCTCCTTTGCAATTCTGATTGTCGTAGTCGGACACGACTGACTATCATACAACACAAAGTGGTGGTGGTGGTGGTCTTGGTAGTGGTGGTTGTGATCGTGGTTGTGGTAGTGGTGGTGGTGGTGGTGGTCATGGAGGTGTTGGCCGTGGTCGTGGTTGTGGTGGTGGTGGAGGTGGTCATGGCAGTGGTGGTGGTAGTGGTGGTGGTCATGGAGGTGGTGGTCATGATCGGGGTTGTGATGGTGGTGGAGGTGGTGGTGTAATGTCTTGCCTTGCCTTGGCTTATATTACTTTTTGTCACAAGAGATTTACCCATGCGAAACACGGATTGTTCTTCTGCCACGATGCAGCGCCACCCTTTTTTTCTTTCTTTTCTTATTTTTAATTTATTTTTTTTAATGCAAGTATATTGGTGTTTGGGTATCAAAGTGGATTTTTCTTCAGTTTGATTAAAAAAATCCACACTATTTTATTGCCGTGAGTTCTTTCATGTGTGCTACGTGCATGCTGCACACTTGACCTTGGGCTCACGACCACAAGGCCACCGTCGTGGTGGTGATGGTGTGTGGGGGGTGGAGGGGTGGGGAGCATAGGGGTTGGGGGTAGTTGGTGGTGGTGGTGGTGGTGGTGTGTGTGTGGCTGCTGATGCCTTCGGTCCCTTCAGCAGCTGTTGTCACAGCTTAAGTTTGGGGTCGAAGAGCTATAGGCTCTCTGTCTGCCTGTACATACATATGTTGTTGTTCTTGTTGTTTGTAGAAGTTTTCCTGTCTGTCTGTCTATCTGTCTGTCTGTCTGTCAATATATTCATGTCTGTTTCCTCTCTGTCTGTCTGCCTGTTTATCTGTTTGTGTAATGTCTGTTTCCCTCTCTGTCTGCCTGTTTATCTGTTTGTGTATATATCTTTCTGGTTGTTTGTCTGTCTGTCTGTCTGTCTCTGTCTGTTTCTGCCTGCCAGTCTGTCTCTCTGTCTTTCTGTCTCTGTATTCCTCTCCCTTTCACTCTCTCTCTCTCTCTCTCTCTCTCTCGCGCGCGCGCGCACTTTCTCTGTGACTCTGTCTCTTTCTTTCTCTGTCTGTATCGCTATCTATCTTTGCGTCTGTGTGTGTGTGTGTGTGTGTGTGTGTGTGTGTGTGTGTGTGTGTGTGTGTGTGTGTGTGTGTGTGTGTGTGTGTGTGTATGTATGCGTGTGATTCTCGTTGTTGGAGATCAATAGGGTTGCACGGTGTCCACCAACCGGGTACTCAAAAGCCCACTGACCAACAGCTCAGCCCACCCAACACACCCTGTGAGTTCATCGCGCGCCTTGCCTTCTTTTTCCACTGTTTCTCTGTCAATCTGCTTTTCTCAGTCTATCTGGCTGGCTGGCTGTCTGGTTGTCTGGCTGTTTTTCCGTCTGTCTGCTGTTTCTCTGCGTGTCTGTCAGTGTCTATCTGCCATTGTCTTTGTCTCTATCTCGCTCTTTAAGAAAAAGATGAAAAAATACATGAGAAAAATGATGATTATCATTTTCCATCGAAAAGAGAAGAATGTTTATCTTTACTTTCCTTTTCTTGCTCTACTCTCTCTCTCTCTCTCTTGTGTGTCTACCTACATCCTAATCCTCTCTCTCTCTCTTCTCTCTCTCTCTCTCTCTTTCTCTCTCTCTCTTTCTCTCTCTCTCTCTCTTTCTTTCAATGTTGGATACAGTCAATGTGAGAGAAAGGAAATAAAAATAGCAGCTGAGTCAACAGTGTCAGAGGCATTGGGACACACACACACACACACACACACACACACACACACACACACACACACACACACACACACACACACAAACACAAGTACATGCACACCTACACACACTCGCACACAATCACGCACAGACATACACACACACACACACACACACACACACACACACACACACACACACACACGTACACACACACACACGTGTACACACACACACACACACACACACACAAGGAAGACAGAGACACACATATTGGGGAGGGGCAAGTCAGACCGTCTCAGACACTCCCCCCCCCCCCACCCCCCCCCGTTCACTCCCCAATACACACACAATTCGCTGACCAGTAAAAACGTTACCATGTCCCCCCTTTTTTTTTCCTCACCCCCTCTTCCTATAAACAACACGACCTCCCCGAACTCCAATCAAACCCTGCAGCAAGTCGAACATGAAGGCACCACAGACACACACTCCCGCACATCCACCCACCCACCCACCCACAAACTTTCAGATGGGCACCCTCTCTCACTCCTTCCCAAGAACGCCCACTCTCTCGATCCAGGACGAGCTTAACCCTTATTCGCCACCCCAAACCCCAGACTCCCCTAGCCATTCCATCCCCCCCCCCCCCCCCACCAACCCCTCACCTATTTCTCCCCAGCTCGCGTCGCACCCTCATCCTCCAATACTTATATAAAAAAAAAAATGTCCCGAAAGTGTGAGTGTCGTCCTTAAGTGGCTGTGATTCTGACATATGCTCAGTTACAACAGGACAAAGTGATAATGGCGGAAACCAAGTCAGTGCTAGAGAAGACCTCTTTCGGTCCGATTCTGTCTGTCAGATTGTCAATCAGAAGAAAAAAAACAAAGCTACAGTAGAGAAAATAACGTGGTAGTGAAGAAGTCTTCAAGTGTGGTTGTGGCACATTCTTCGTCAAAAATCAGAACAAAGTTACAGTGAAGGAAAACCAAGTCCTAGTGAAGACCTCTTCTGGTGCGAATCTGATAGATTCTCAGTCAGAAGGGAACAAAGCGACAGTGAAGTAAATCAAGTGCTAGTGAAGAAATCTTCTAGTGCAAACACTGACACATTCTTATTGGTAAAAAAACAAAAAAAAACAACACACACCCCAAAAACAGAACAAATTGGCAGTGCAGTAAATCAAGTGCTCTACTGGTGCGAATCTGACTTATTCTTACTGGTTAAAAACAAAACAAAGTGATAGTGAAGTAAGTCATGTGCTTGTGAAGAACTCTTTTGGTGCGTATCAGACACACTTTTAGCAAAAAAAAAAAAAAAAAAAAAGTGAAGTATATCAAGTGCCGGTTAAGGACCCAATCCGTCGTCATGAAAGCGGCAGTAAACAGGTAACAAATATAGGCATCGCGTCGTTACGAACTGGCTTCACAAACATCATTTCCATGACAGAGGAGCTGTTTGTCGGCCTTATCAGCCGAGTGGTTAATAAAGCGATGGACTATCGATCCCACGGAACTGGAATGACTTGATTCCCGGTCACAGATTTTGGAGATTTTTCAGTTTCCGATTCCCTAGGTATACACTCGCAAAAGATCAAATACGCACGTTAAAGATCCCATTATTCATGTCAGCGTTCAATGGGTCATGTTCGTTTATTTCATCCGTTTATTTATTTATAGTCCATTCATCTAAGATGATGATATAAGACTGAAAAGAATACATTCTTCTTCTTCTTCTTCTTCTTTTTCTTCTTATTAATATTAGTATTATTAGTAGTAGTACTATTATTTGTACTATTATTTGTATGATTATTTTTTCTGTCATCCTAATGATGATTATTACTGTCAATTAGAAATCACCATTTCTGTAAATCAATAGTAGGGGAAGAAATATTCAAATGAAAAGGGGGCGGTTAAGGTGGAGGGAGTGGGGGCGGCGAGTCGGAGGGGACTGGGAAAGGAAGAGAGAGAGAGAGAGAGAGAGAGAGAGAGAGAGAGAGAGAGAGAGAGAGAGAGAGAGAGAGAGAGAGAGAGAGAGCAGAATGTGGAAAAGATAGAGTACAAAATGTAAAATGGAGAGGGTGAGTGTCAGTGATTGGAGAAAGAAAAACACGATATTGGAAGGGTGTGTGTGAGAGGGGGTACGGGGGAAGCGCGAATCATGAAAATACCCAGCAAGCACAACCCCGGAAACGGAGTATGGTTACCTACATGGCCAGATAAAAACGGTCATGCACGTAAAATGCTCATTCATCCGAAAGAGAAAACGTGGGAGGTGTAGCCCACAAACGAAGAACAACAACAACAGTTTTCAGTTTCAGTTTCAGTAGCTTAAGGAGGCTTCACTGCGTTCGGACAAATCCATATACGCTACACCACATCTGCCAAGCAGATGCCTGACCAGCAGCGTAACCCAACGCGCTTAGTCAGGCCTTGAGAAAAAAAGTAAATAAAAGATAAATACATAAAAAAGAACTACTACTACTAATAATAATATGTATAAGGCGCAAAAACTTGATGAAGTCAACTATAAGCGTACAAAAAAAAAAAAAAAAAAAAAAAAAAAGAAAAGAAGAAAAAAAGAAGAAGATAATAATGATAATAATAATAATAATAACAATAATAATAACAACAATAACAACAACAACAACAACAACAAGAACCAGAAGAAACAAGAACAAGAGCAAGAAGAGTTGTTTATAACCTCGTTTATCGTTTATCTATTTATAGTCTGCTCATCTAAGATGATGATATTAGACTGGGTTCATAACCTCAGTTTAAATGACAGCTGCAACATTTATCTCACTCCATTATTTTGTGAAAGTAATTCGCCCTCTCAGTGCAACCCCGAGTTCAAAGAGGGTGTGTTTTTTGTTGTTGTTGTTGTTTGGTTTCCTCCCCTCCGCCCCCCCCCCCCCCCCCGCACCCCCCTCCTCCGCGCCCTTCAACCCCCACCCCCACCCCCCCCACCCCCGCCACACACACACACACCTCCCCTCCACCCCCTTCGCCTCAACTGAATACGTGCTGCAATCACACCCACGAAAGGACCGCATCCAGTCTGGACTTTAAGTCCCTCCCATCCCCCCACCACCCAACCCCTTCCCCTCCTCACTTCCACTCTACTCCCACCCCCTTCTCCCTCACTTCCCGTATTCCACACAACTTCCCTTCCATTTCTCCTCTCCCCCCACGCCTTCCACTCCACTCTACTCCCGACAAGCTCCGAGTCCTCCAGCGAAATTCGCCCGCGAGGCGCGCGCGCGCACGCGCGCAATGGTAAAGTCTTTTCCTTCTCTGTCTGTCTGTCTCTCTTTCTCTCTTTCTCGTCTCCCTTTCCCCATGCATCGCTGAACTGCTGAACTGCTGCGGGCCCAGTCATCCCACACTGGCCCGGTCAGAGAACTAACGACTGCAACTGACGGATCACCGTTTGACGTTGTGGTGGCTTCTTCCTTCATAACCACTACCATTTCATCCGCCTGTTCATTTCTGGCTGACGTGATAGTATTATTATCAATCATTATTGTTGTTGTTTCGTTATCTACTGCTGCTGTTTCAGAGACTGACTTTCGGAGTTTTATTTATTTATTTATTTATTTATTTATACGGTTATTGTTGCGGATTTTATCTCCTTTTCTTTCTCTCATAGGGTGGCTATATATTTGTGTGATCGCATACTGAAATAAAGTAGCAACATGAAAACGGAAGTAACTTAAACTCCGCATTAAAAAAAAAAAAAAAAAGAAAGAAAAGAAGACGAAGAAGAAAAATAGGCTGAGTGAATATATTATTCGTGTTGGATCTTGTGTTTGTGTCCGTTTTTATCTTTGTGGTCTTCATTTTCATCGCTTGATCGGCAAAACAGTTGAAGAAACTGTGTTCTTTTGGAATCGACGATTGTATGACGGTAAGTGCCTCTTTTATTCCTGGTGCTGAATGACGATCGAGCCCAGTTTTTTGGGGGCTCTTCATGAATGATAAATTGGGCATCAGATCATTCCCCCATGAAATCGATGCCAGGTGACAATTGATATTACCGAATTATGTTCGTATAATTGCAGAACACAGTCATACTGATCAATTTCCAAGTAAAAAAAAAAAAAAAAAAAAAAAAAAAAAAAGCAAAAGAGTGAAAACTCGTAGAAAAATAAATGAATAAATGAATAAGGAAACGAACAAAAATACAAATTGATAAGTACATAAAAATTATGTAAGCAAATAGATATATGCGCAAACAACTAAATGAATGAATAAATAAACACGGGAAATTTGTTATTAATCAACTCATTAATCAGATTGTCTAACAAAACACTGACATCAGAAACAACAACAACAATTTCAAGAAATATTTCACTGTCATCTTAAAAACAAAAACAAAAACAAAAAAAACAAAAAAAAAAAACGTCATCGTCATGGTCACTAATTGCACATCACTCTTGGCCATATTTCGCTGCAATATCGATAACAACGGCAACCACCATTATCTTCGAAATAGTCGTCATCATCACCATCATCATCAAGATCATCATCATCATCATCATCATCATCATCATCATAACACTGACAATGGCGGCTGCATCAGCATCAGCAGCTGTACTGATAGTAGTAATAGCTGTTGTGGTAGCAGCTGCTGCAGAAGCAACAGCAGAAGAAACAGCAGCAGTAGGTGTTGCGGTAAATACTTTAGTGTAGTATAGTATAGTAGCACTATAGTATGGTAGCAGCAGTAGCTGTTGCGGTAAATAGTATAGTACAGTATAGTATAGCATAGCATATAGTATAGTATTATATAGCATAGCATAGCATAACATGGCATGGCATGGCATGGTACGGTATAACAGTGGCAAGAGCAGCTGTAAATGGCATTGCACTGCACTGCATCGCGTTGCGTTGCGTTGTATTGTATTGTATTGTATTGTATTGTATTGTATGGTGTTGTGCTGTGCTGTCAGAACATGTCTATTTGTACGTGTCACCAGCATCCCCCAATCTTTATATCCCTTCTTTTCCCCATTTCGTATGTGTTCCACCTTGACGTATGCTTGTATATTTCTCCTCAGTGCGTGCGTGCGTGTGTGTATGTGTGTGTGTGTGTGTGTGTGTGTGTGTGTGTGTGTGTGTGTGTGTGTGTGTGTGTGTACTATGTGTGTGTGTGTTTGTGTGTGTTCCCTTTCAACGTGTGTATTTTCACCGTCGACGTGCGTATTTTTCTCTGTGTAATTTCCTCCTTCTATGCACACATTTTTTCCCTTTCTGAGTGAGTATTTTCCCCCCTTTATAAATGTATATATCCTCTGTCTACGCGTATATATATATATATATTTGTGTGTGTGTGTGTGTGTGTGTGTGTGTGTGTGTGTGTGTGTGTAAGTATCGTCTTTTCCTTGCCTACGTGTGCAGATTTCAGTGAGTGTGCATTTCTCTTCCTGTATGTATGTGCATTTTTACCTGTCTCCACGTATACGTGTACTTTTCCCTGTCTATTCTATTTGTGTATTTTGACATGTTTGCATGTGTATCTGAGCGCGTTGGGTTACGCTGCTGGTCAAGCGAACCTGCTTAGCAGACGTAGTGCAGCGTACACTTTGTATCTTTCACTGTCTACGTGCGTGTGCATTTGCTCTGTATGTATTTTCCTGTGCAAATGAGCATTTTTTCCCCCTGGTCAATGTGTGTATCTTCTCTGTGCTCGTGTATTGTTTTTCCTCTTTCCTTTTCTGCCCGAGTATTTATCCCTATTTATGCGTGCGTTTATATATTATATATATATATATTGTTTTTTTTGTGTGTTTTGTTTTGTTTTGTCTACGTGCGTAAATTTCCTTCAATAAGTGTGCAGTTTTCCCCTGTCGGCGTTAGTATTTTCCCTTATATGTGTACATTTCTCCGTTTGCTTTTGTGCTTTTCCATGTGTTCGTGTGCATTTCCCCCATGTTTGTGTGTGTATATTTCCCTGTCTGTGGTATGTATTTTTTGTGTCTATGTTTGTATTTTCCACTGTCTGTTGGTTTTTTGGATTTTTTGTTTTGGTTTGACTGTCTATTGGCATGCTTTTTCCCTTTCTATTTATGTATTTTTCCTTGGGTAAGTGCATTTTTCCAGGTCCGCGTGTACATCTTTTTCCTTTCTCTGCATATAATTATGTATTTTCCCCTTGTTCCCTTTGTGAGTGTGTATTCCCCAACCCACCACCCATCCCCGTCTACCTCTATATTTTTCCATTCTGCGTGCGCTCTTCCCTGTCTACATGTGTATTTCTCTTGTCTCTGTGTGAATTTCCCCTGTCTATGTGTGCATTTTCCCCTGTCTATGTGTTCATTTCCCCTGTCTATGTGGGTATTTTCCCTGTCTACGTGTGCATTTTCCGTCTATGTGTGCATTTTCCCTGTCTATGTGTGCATTTTCTCTCTGTGTGTGTGCATTTTCCCCTGTCTATGTGTGTATTTTCCCTGTCTATGTGTGTATTTTCCCCTGTCTATGTGTGTATTTTCCTTGTCTATGTGGGTATTTTCCCTGTCTGTGTGTTTATTTTCCCCTGTCTATGTGTTTATTTTCCCTGTCTGTGTGGGTATTTTCCCCTGTCTATGTGTTTTTTTCCCCTGTCTATGTGTGTATTTTCCCTGTCTGTGTGTGTATTCTCCTCTGTCTATGTGTGCATTTTCCCTATGTGTGTATTTTCCATGTCTATATATACATTTTCCCTGTCTGTGTGTGTACTTTAACCTGTCTATGTATGCATTTTCCTTGTCTATGTATGCATTTTCCATGTCTGTGTTGGTATTTTCCCTGTCTATGTGTGCATTTTCTCTGTCTATGTGTGTATTTTCCCTGTCCTTGTGTGTATTTTCCCTGTCTATGTGTGCATTTCCCCTATCTATGTGTATATTTTCCTCTGTCTATGTGTGCATTTTCCTGTCTATGTGTGTATTTTCCCCTGTCTATGTGTGCATTTCCCCTATGTGCGTATTTTCCCCTGTCTATGTGTGTATTTTCCCTGTCTGTGTGTGTATTTTCTTGTCTGTGTGGGTGTTTCCCCTGTCTATGTGTGCATTTCCCCCTGTCTATGTGTGTATTTTCCCCTGTCTATGTGTGCATTTTCCTGTCTATGTGTGTATTTTCCTCTATCGATGTGTGCATTTCCCCTGTCTATGTGTGTATTTTCCCTTTTCTATGTGTGTATGTTTCCCCTGCCTGTGTGTATATTTTTCCCTGTGTGTGTGTGTGTGTGTGTGTGTGTGTGTGTGTGTGTTTCCCTATCTATGTGCGTATTTCTTCCTATGTATGCATATCCCCCTGACTAAGTGTGAATTGTTTCCCTGTCTATGTGTGTATTTTCCCTATTTGTGTATTTTTGCCTGTCTTATTCGTTTTTGTTGTTGTTGTTGTCTTTCTGTGTCCTTTCCCTCCTGTCTATGTGTGCAGTTTTACCTGTCTGCGTGTTGATTTTCGTTTCTAGGTGTGTATCGTTCCTTGTATACGTGTACCTTTCACTTTGTCTGAATGTGTATCTTCCCCAATGTGTGTACTTTTTCCTGTCCCTGTGTCTGTTGTTGTTGATGTTGTTCCTGTTTGTGCTTTTTTTTTTTTCATTTCTCTTTGCATGAGTGTGTACGTTTCACCGTGTACGTACATATTTCCCTCTTTGTAAGTGTGTAAATCAGACTGACTACGTGTTGTTTTTCGTGTAAATTTCCCACCTTTTTCACAAAGTGTGCATTTACTCTTTCATGTGTATATTTTCCAGTCTGGATGTGCATTTTCACAGTCTAGCGGTGTATCGTCCCCTTCTTAGTGTATAATATTCTCCTTCTGGCTGTATTTTGTCCTGTTTCTATGTGACTTTTTCTGTTTAGGTGTGTATCTTTCCTTGAACAAGTGTACATTTTTCCCCGTCTGCGTTTGTGCGTTTCCTTGTATGAGTGTGTATTGATTGAGTCGTGTGTGTGTGTGTGTGTGTGTGTGTGTGTGTGTGTGTGTGTGTGTGTTTACTGTCTACTTGCATGTCTTTCCCTTTCTGTTTATGTATTTTCTCCTGAGTAAGTCGGGTTTTTCCCTGTGTACGTGTACATGTTTTTCCTTTCTGTGTTTGTATTCCCCCCTTGTTTCCTGTGTAAGCGTTTGTCTTCGTGTGTACTCTTCCCTGTCTGTGTTTGTATTTTACACTGTCTACACATATATGTGTCCCTTTCTGCATGTATGTTTCTGCATGTATGTTTTGTGTTCCTTATCCAAGCAGGTAGCCCCAACCAAAGGCATGAGGGATTATGCTACACGTCCCATAGTTAAGACAAATGCAAAGGACGAGGTCAACGCAATCGAGTGCTACCTACTGCAAGAATACATCTTTGAGAAAGTCCGCACGCACTTTGCTTTTATTTCCCTCGACCAGAACTGCAAGTGTTTCTTATCTCTACGATCTTGTTGACGCTGGGACGCAGTATCACTGATGATGAAAAGGAACTTAAAAAGTATACCCATGTCGCGTAGTCTCCAGGTTGAATGGATCTTGAAAGCAGCAAGCGGGGCACCATCTTCGTCCTCATCACCATCCCCATCCCTACCCCCCATCCCCCATCCATCACCCTAAAGTAAAGAAAACGGTCTCAGTTTCTTGTGGCCTTTCATACTCCTGCTTTCGTGGTGATCTCAGTTTCGTGCGGTTTCGATTTACTGTTCACTTCGTTGCCTGTGGTGAGTCCGTGTCAAAAGGCTTCAGTGAAGGCAGATTCATGGGGACAGTGTGGTTCCTGGGTCGTGGTCGTGGTGGCTGTCTTCCTTCCTTCCAGGGGAATGCTCTCTCTCTCTCTCGCAGTCTGGCTCCGCGACTATGCGATTATTTAAATTTTGCCGGGGGAGTGTTAGAGTGTGTTTATATGTGTAGGGCAGGGGGTGACGGGGAGGGCAAGGGATGGGGTGTGAGGGGAGGTAGTGGTGGTGGTGGTGGTTATGAAGGAGTGGCACAATGACGTGAGTATCGTGTTTGAATCACTAACTAAACAGGCACCGGGATTATGCTACTAGTAGTAGTGCGGTGTCTTATTTGGTATGTGGTCTCATGGCCACCAACTAGACATTAATGCTTACGTTTGGCGACGGGATTGGGGCAGAGAGAACAACTTACTTTGTGTGTGTGTGTGTGTGTGTGTGTGTGTGTGTGTGTGTGTGTGTGTGTGTGTGTGTGTGTGTGTGTGTCCCTCTGTCTGTCTGTGCTACATGCGTCTGTATATGTTCGATTGTGTGCGTGTGTTCATGTGCAAGTATATGCGTGTATCAGCCAGCGTGTGTAGGTGATTTTGCGCGCGCATTTTGTGAGTGAGTCTTACAATGTGTGAGTAAATCAACAGTTATTATGAATCGCACAAAACGATATCAAGCAGGGAGTCGCTTGCAGTCCCGTTTCATTCATATCATTAACTAACGAAGTAGCTATTGATTTTATCATACACGGAGAGCACGGTGCCAACTTTCCATGTGATGCTTTTGAGTTATTTATACTGTCAATGGCCGATGATGTGATTCCAAAATTTAACAACTGTCATCGAAATAGCAAACCAATAACGCAGTTTGAACAATGCAGCCATTGCATTAAACCCCTTGACTGCCATAAACGTATTACGTACGTACATAGTGACGTCACTGATGACGTCATCAGAAAAACGTGAAATAGCTCTGGAAGGCTGAAAATTCACACAGTTTGTCTAGAGTGGTATATCTCCAGACCATTTTCTCAGTTTTAGGCTTATTGTTTTGGATAATGTTTTATGACCTGAAACACCACTTTCTGCTGTTTTCTGGCACTGAGTGGGTTTTAAGGCTAAAGGTACACTTACGAGATACAATAGCGTTAGATAACACAAGATAACAACAGGTAAACCTCACAAAATTTTTGTCTGTTGTTACATTAAACAGATAGGTATACAGAGTAACGGCTTTTATAATAAAAGAAAAAAAAAAGGCCGTTGATCAAAGTATGCATTTCAATAACTCCACCCATACAATTAATATCGACAAGGTAAGACAACAGCACATCATTTAGACTGAAATATGGTAGAATTGAACATTGTCTGAGTCTATAATCTTGTCAATATCCGTCTGTGTCTGTGTCTGTCGTCTTCTTCATATTTCACCCCCATAGTCCATAGCAAACTAAACGCTGGGTAGCAGTTAGCCACGGACTGAAAAAATCCCTATCGCTAATGGGGTTATTATCTTGTCAATACCCATAATAAATGTAAAATTAATGATTGTATTAACTATGCAGGTATAAGCTCATCCATTCATATATATCTTCATCCAGTTCCCCCCCCCCCCCCCCCCATAACCTCCCTCGCTTCCCGCCTCCATCATCACACCCACCCATCCCCCCCCCACACCCTCCCCCCCACGCACGCACACACACACACACACACACACACACACACACACACACACACACACACAAACGCATGCATGCCAATACACACTGACAGCAATGGGAAACTAGCCGTGCCGATCTCACGATGAAGGTTTCAGGTTAAAACCTCGTAGAAAACATATAACTCAGTCAGATAAGATGAACGAAACGATAAGATGCACCACAAGATTCAACGTTACGATATGTAAGTAATTTTCAATCCATTTTACCATCGAGTGCTCACATCGCACTCACCAAAGATGCATACAGCGCAATTACACTCAGAACAATTCATTAAAATACACATTACAATAACATAACCAATGGAGGTAGAGTATGTAAACAGAAAATTGCTTGTAACTCATGCTAAACCAATTCACCCATACATAAACAACCCAACACACGTTTCAAAAATATATATATTTAACTGCTAAAGAACAATGGATTAACAATGGAATGATGATACCGTGCCTGTTGGCAATTTCAATCAATTTTTTTCTTCTTTACTTCCCCACAAAATTCAGCTTCACAGCAGCCTGCAAATATTTATCCAATCAAGGAAATATTATCTCTCTCCTCCCTCTCACTCCTATCTCTCCTCTCTCCCTCCCCCTATCTCTCTCTCCTCCACCTCTATCTCTCTCACTACCCCTATGCCTCTGAGATACACTTGAGAAATTGCTGGAACTGCAAGAAAAAAAATCGGCATGAGATTGGTGAGAGTACCATTATGTCTGGAGATTTGCCCAAACCCATCAGCCTGTGAGAATCTGATATCGATTTTGGTACCAGGGCTATTTCGTTCAGCAGTTCTACTGGAGTTGGTGAGAGAGAGAGAGAGAGAGAGAGAGAGAGAGAGAGAGAGAGAGAGAGAGAGAGAGAGAGAGAGAGAGAGAGAGAGTTCAGTTTCAGTTTCAGTAGCTCAAGGAGGCGTCACTGCGTCGGACAAATCCATATACGCTACACCACATCTGCCAAGCAGATGCCTGACCAGCAGCGTAACCCAACGCGCTTAGACAGGCCTTGAAAAAGAAAAAAAGAAAAAAGAGTGAACAAATAATAGATAAATACATAAATAAATAACAAACTAAAAAAAAAAAATAAATAAGAAGGAAAAAGGGGTGAATAAATAATAGAT
>NC_134894.1:34606748-34619248 GCF_041734735.1 Babylonia areolata
TTTTTTTTCTTTTCAGTCTGTGAAAGATGTTCTTGTTGTTATGCACATCTTCTTTGTTTAATTCATTCATTTTGTTATTAAAATGGGCATAAGCAGGATAACTTGTATGGATCGGTTAAGTATGATTATGTCTTTTTGATTGACATGATTATCGTATCATACCGCATTAGGGCATAAAGAGATGACAAAATAGGGTGACTGTATGAAACATCATTGTGAGGGTTG
This sequence comes from Babylonia areolata, assembly GCF_041734735.1. Classification (NCBI taxonomy): domain Eukaryota; kingdom Metazoa; phylum Mollusca; class Gastropoda; order Neogastropoda; family Buccinidae; genus Babylonia; species Babylonia areolata. The sequence goes on from NC_134894.1 coordinate 34,606,974, forward strand.
TGATGGAGGATTGTGAGACACTGTTGTTGTTGTTGTTGTTGTTGATGATGATTTTGCTCTCAATGTTGTTGTTGCTGCTGTTTTGTGATTAAGATACATGATGCACGCTGGACTGAGACTGAAATAGATTAATGGAAATACACAGTAGTGTGTGTGTGTGTGTGTGTGTGTGTGTGTGTGTGTGTGTGTGTGTGTGTGTGTATGTGTGTGTGTGTGTGTGTGTGTGTGTGTGTGTGTGTGTGTGTGTGTGTGTGTGTTTTCACCTCTGTGTGTGTGTGTGTGTTGTGGAGGGTGGGTGAGTGCGTGCGAGCGAGTGTCCGTATATGCATGCGTAGTTGCGTGCTTATGTGCGTGAGTAGGTGTGAAAATACATATGTGAATATGTTCGTCAGTGCGAATATGTGTTTCTTTCTTTCTTCTTTTCTTTCCTTCTTTCTCCCTTCTTTTCTTTATTTCTTTCTTGTATGATTATCTTTCACGATCTTTCTCTCTCTCTCTCTCTATCTGTCTGTCTGTCTATCAGTCATTCTTCCTGTTAGTGTCTATCTATCTATCTATCTATCTATCTATCTATCTATCTATCTATCTATCAGTCATTCTTCCTATTAGTGTCTATCTATCTATCTATTTGCCAATCAGTCATTCTTCCTATTAGTGTCTATCTATCTATCTATCTATCTATCTATCTATCTATCTATCTATCTATCTGTCTGTCTATCATTCTTCCTATTAGTGTCTATCTATCTATCTATCTATCTATCTATCTATCTATCTATCTATCTGTGTTGTCTGTCTGTCTATCAGTCATTCTTCCTATTAGTGGTTATCGCTTCAGAACACTCCAAGCTACAGTGAAGGTGACCAGAACTGCCACGTCAGATTTCCCCCGTGTCTTTGACCGTGTCTTTCTAATCAGATTGGTAAGCGGATTGACTAGTGATTGTGTTCGCGCGTCCTGTTGTGAAACGCTGCTGCATATTTATATCTATCTGTCTATCTATATGTATATATGGATATATATGCTTACACATTCACACCCACACACACACATACACACACACACATACCTCACACACACGCGAGCGCGCGCGCGCGCACACACAAACACACACTGAAATTGTTAAATAGAAATATACAGATTAAAGTATACAGAATTGTGTGTGTGTGTGTGTTTGTTTGTGTGTGTGTGTGTGTGTGTGTGTGTGTGTGTGTGTGCGTGCGTGCGCGCGCGCGCGCGCGCGCGTGTGTGTGTGTGTGTGTGTGTCTGTGTCTGTATGTCTGTTGTGTTGTCGTGTTGTGTCGTGTGTGTTCGCACGTGGGAACGTGCGGGTTTTTTTTTTTTTTTTTGGTGCGTTTTTGTTTTTAATCCAGTCTCTGTGGAAAACGGGGAAAAAGCTGCTTGCGCGCACTGGTTAGCACCTGGGCGTAAGGCGATTGACAGGCATCAACAGTTGTGCCCCCTGAGAGTTGTCACAGTGATGTAGTAAACGTATCCATCCGGCGCCTACCGCCACCCCTCCCTCCCGCTTCCCCCCTCCCTTCCCGCCCCCCCCCCCCCACACACCCCACACCCCCCATTCTCTCTCCCCCACATCCCTGCCCCTGTAACGTGATAGAATGATTCTCTGCCGGGCGTACTTTTTGTGGTGCACGTAACAGCTCTTCCACTCCCTGAGAGTAAAAAAACAACAACAACAAAAAACAACAAACAAACAAACAACAACAACCAAAAAAAACCCCTCCCTTCACGATGAAGTGATACGCTTCCCACTCCCCCTGTAGTTTCAGTTACAGCTTTTTAAGGAGGCGTCACTGCGTTCGAACAAATCCATACACACTACACCACACCTGCTAGGCAGCATAAACCGACGCGCTTGCCAGGCCTTGAGTAGCATGCTTATATATTCGTGTACCTATCAGAGTGGATTTCCTTTTTACATAATTTTGCCAGAGGATAACACTCTCGTTGCCTTGGGTTCTTTTTCAGTGCGTCAAGTGCGTGTTGCACACGGCAACTCGAAATACTAGACGCGCAGGCGAGAGCGAGATTCGAACCCACACCCTCACGGACTGTATTGGCAGCTGAGCGTCTTAACCCTTCTGCCACCTTCCTCGTCGTACAACTAAAGAAGGTGATGAAGTTAAAAGCACTGAACGATCTGCTTTCTGCTTACATTTCATTAGATGGGGCGTTATGTTGAGTCCAGACAGACCCACTCCGCGTGTGTAAGAGATCTTATTCACAGGAGTATTTCTGAAACAAACTGAGAACCACTACTCCCAGACGCAGACCTGATTTGTTGCAGAAGGGAAAGTTGTCCTGGATCTTAGAAGGAATTCTTCTTCTTTTTGAGTCAGACGTACTCCCCCCCTCCCCCCCCCCCCTCACCCCCCAACCCCTTCCCTCCCTATCAGTCCAGTGATACAGCAGCAATATGTGTAGACACCCACACGTGCACACAAATATGCACGCGCGTGCACACACACACACACACACACACACACACACACACGCACGCACGCACGCACACACACAAACACATATACGCACGCTGGCGCGCAATCACTCACACGCACAATTTGTAATCAAGATGTATTTTTAAGAAATACAATTTCAGATTAAGAAATGCTTCTACAAAAGGATTATAAATTGTTAAATGACTGGTTAAGTACTAAAAAAACAACATTGATATAATGATATAAGAAAGCATAACATGCAGTAAAAGTGACCTGTTCTAAACTAGCACGTAGATAAAGATTTTTTTTTTTTCGCAGAATAAGAAACCCTGCCACAAATTTAACGATTACAACTTAAATCCACCTTTGATGGTCAAAACATGAAATTTAACAAACATATGAACATCCACTTTCGTAAAATCGTGACCCACAAACTGCAAGTGGGATGTTTGAAAAGGGGGGAGCATAGGGGGTGGGTGGGGGGAATGGGGGATGGGAGAGGGGGGGGAGGGGCATTATACGAATATGAATGTTGTTGAATTTCTTTTTATGCCCAGGGCTGGGTGGGATTTAAAAAAAAAAAAAGAAAGAAAGAAAAAACATTAACAACAACAACAACAACAAAAAGGATGGAAATTGCTTATCTCATTTCCATTTGGTTAAATACGATTTCGTTTCGTTTCGTTTCAAATGTACTTCCGGGAGTACTTCCGTGGAGTGGAGGGAGTCGATACTTTCCTCATCACCCATCCCCGCGACCAGCGCCACCCCCTCCCCCCGCCCCGCCCCCCTCCCCACCTTTCACACCACACAACCCCTCCACCCACCTTTTCCCTCTGGCCTTCCCTTGTCATCACCCCTTCGGCAGCAAATCACTTCTGGAACTTATTGGGTGGGGAAACGCGTCGATTTTGATGGTATCTGAAAGAAACTAAATGTTTCCCTTTTAATCTTTTTGTGTTTATTTTGTGCTTGTCCATTTTCCGTCGGTCTCTTCATTTTTAATTTTTTTTTTTTTTAGGTCTTTTTGTCTCTGTCTCTTTGTCTCACTCTCTGTCTTTCTCTGTCTGTCTCTGTGTCTATCTGTCTGTCTGTCTGTCTGCCTGTGTGTGTGTGTGTGTGTGTGTGTGTGTGTGTGTGTGTGTGTGTGTGTGTGTGTGTGTGTGTGTGTGTGACTCTATTCGCACGCATACAGACTCCAGACCTCCTGCCATCTAAGCTTTCCTTAAACCAACCCAACATTGATGGTCTGCAAGTCTAAATAGTTCGAACTACAAATTCAAAAACTAAAACGTGTTCAAGTCTAGACTAGATCTGGAAATATGGATTACTTTGAGCCTTCAGCTAGAGAAGTGACATGATGAATCGTCCATTGGTGCAATCAAGAGGTGATTCGCTTTCAGATAACAACAACAAACAAACAAAAAAACCCCAACATAATTGTATCTGTAATTCATCAACAAATCGTACAAACCTACATTCGCCTCAAACCAAGAAAATGTCCATTCAGGCCAATGTGTGACTCTAGAGCGTGATCGATTAAAAAGAAATACCGACTTGCATAACCATCGAATATAAGCATACAAACAAACAGACGGACACTAACCCGCCGTTACTGTCTAAAATCACAGAAATTGAATAGACGTTGAACTTTTAAACACACACACACACACACACACACACACACACACACACACACACACACACACACACACACACACACAGAGCGACACATTAAAGCGTATAATCCAAAGCAGTGGTCATGATTCACTCTGGGTAGTCCACATCAAAGGGGCAGGGAAGAGCAGAGGAGAGTAGGTAAACGAGTGAACCTGAAAGAAGAAAGAAAGAAAGAAAGAAAGAAACCCCACCTGGAGTGCAGAGAAAGAAAACTCCAACAGACTTTTTGGGGGTGGGGAAGGGCTGCAGAGTCTGGCACGGCAGGGAATCACATTGGTGAAGTCTGGGGCCGGTTAATGCAATGGGGCTGATTTTGTCATGCTTGCTTGGTTATCATCGTGCTCAATGCCGGAGGATAGACCCACCATCGTGTTCGGAAACTGCGCGCGCACGAGCACACACACGCACGCACGCACGCACGTACGCACAAACGCACACACACACACACACACACACACGCAACCACGCACACACACACACACACACACACACACACACACAGAAGACAACAGGGGGGACGGGGGAAGGGGTGGTAGGGGGGGGGGGGGCGCTTTTTGACTAAACGTTATAAGGTTCATATCTGCATGAAAAATCGCAGTTCTAAAATCGGAGACGAACTAAACATCAATGAGTGATATCTGATCCGATGTGATGCGCTGCGATGAAATGCAAAATGCGACTGGATCCCAATATAATAATTATCAGCTGCATCCGTTTTTCCGATGATGATTATTGAACAGACAAAACATAAACAAACACTGTGTGAATCCCACGGCATAATTCTACCAATTCATCTAGCACACAAGTAAATAAAAGGTTCATTGGAAGGAACCTTGGTAGCATAAGCAGCATTGGCTTGAAGTTATGTACCTTGTGTGTGGAGAGAGTTACCACTCTTACTATTTGTTAATCATTTGATCTCCTGGCCTCAGTGTTTATTAATTTCAAGTTGAAAAACCACCGAGGCAACCATGTGTTTGCTCTGTATTGTCCGTGTGTTCTGTGTGGCTTGTTCAGGATTAAAGAGGCTATGCCAGTCTTGAATAAAAGCTAATTAAAAAATTGTGTTTGCACATTTCTTCTGTCATTGCTGCTGTGTGCACATGTGAAATGATCAGTATAAGAACTAGCCCGGCGATTCCTTCTTTGGGGAAGTGTCTGGGTTTGTTCCAATGTACCTTTTATTTACTTGTGTGCTAGCTGAATTGGTAGCGTAGGCAGCAGATCATCCATACATCTCGACGGTTGTTTTGAGTGGATCTCGGGAAGTAGATAATGTGTCATGCATTACTCGTTTTTTTTCCAGTGTGACTAAAGCACATGAGTCAGTTCACGCACCACAATCACAAACAACCAGCGTTTTCACGCTACTTTTCCTTTCACTGCCCACAGCATGAACGCACCAGTTGCTCAAAGACTATCATCATCCCGTCCCTCAACTTGTTAATGGATTATTCTGTGTCTTCTTTGTTTCTTCGGTTTTGTGTGTGTGTGTGCACGCGCGCGCGCGCGAATGCGTATGTGATATTTTGATAATTGTTCCTTTATTATCCTCTATAAATCTATAAATTTTTTCATCCGTTTTTTTTGTTTTTGTTTGTTTATTTTTTTGTTTTGTTTTCTTTCTTTCTTTCTTATATATATATATATATATATATATATATATATATATATATATATATATATATTATACTTATTTATTTTTTCATATTCTGTTTCTCTAAATGGACATATTCGTAAAAATGCCTTTAGTGTGCCTAACTGATAACCCATTACAGATTCACTCAATTAATAAACGTCTATTCACATAGTGTGATTTTTATTGCGCCCACATCAGCAGCTGACTAGGCGATCATACAACATACTCCCACACGTGCATGGTACCATTTCAAACAGAATTCGACCGTCGCCAGTCCTGCTGTGTAATTCGATCCAGACCATAAGTATGTTGGCTCGGTCACTGTGGCAGAACGATCAATTTTTATGATGCGACGTCTGGGTTGGAACGTGTTGGCCACGTTCGAACCCCATCACTTTAGGTTAACGATGTGGATGCGATCCATACCATTATCAGCACATCACTGGATCGCTGGAGAGTGATGTGCACCTCAGCTGACAGAACTGTAGAGTGGTTTTTTTTGTTTTGTTTTTTTGTAAACGCATATGTCATGGCCAAGATATATTGCAAGGTCAGTATTCCGAGTTAAAAAAAAAAAAAAAAAAAAATCCTAAAAAAATTCCAACCAGCAGTGAACTGTTCTCAAGACAAGTGAAGTTTGTTCAACAGCCAGAAAACTGCACCTGTGACTGCTGCAATCTTCAGTTGCTTTGAGGACACTACGAGTCGAAGTACTCAACTTCTCCTATCCCAAGTGGGTTCATAATTTTTTTCCTCTTGTTTTTTGTATCCTGTTTTGAAAGAACCCAGGCAGTCAAACCCTTTTTTTTAATACCCTATCCGAAAAATAATGTTCCATATGCTGATGACATTTTGTATAGCAAATATATACCTCTGTAGACTGTCATTATTTCATAGTCACACACATTGGTACTTGAATGATCTTTGTTTTGTTTTGTTTGTTGGCTTGTTTATCTTAACTCAAAGTATTGAACGGGTGGTTTCGGGTGCGTACAACGTTGTGTGTTTGGTATTTTCTAACGCTATGGCAAGCGTGTTAAATAATTTGTTTTTAGTTATCCTCGTGTAACATCACGTGCTTGTGAAAACAAAAAGTATCAAAAGATTCATTCATTCCCGGTGTTAGATACTCAAAGCATTGCACTAAAAAGAACGTTCCATATTAACAATACTGTAAAATAATAAAGAATGATTTGTTTTTTTCCCGTAGAAACCGTATGCTGATTTTTTGAGCAATATGCATTTCTCGCAAACGCTTATGAGTACTTTGGATGAATAGTAATGATGTTTAGTCAAGAGGCAATGTAGGGCATGTAGGTTTACAACCTTCCAAAAGGAATCAGAAAAAAACAGAAAGAAAATGCAACAAACAGACAAAAACGGAAAAAAAAAAACCTCCGAAGAAAAAAAAGAAAAAAAGAAAAAAAGATCTTGTAGAATTGTTGCACGAGGTGCAAAGTAGGAAATTATCCATTCCCGATCTTTATATATATATATATATATATATATATATAATTTTTCGTTATTATTTCGTTTGTTTTGTTTTTGTTATTTTCTTTGTTTGTTTTTTTGTTTGTTTGTTTGTTGTTGTTTCACACAATTACTTACTGGATAGTAATCATGCCAAAAGGATGTTAATTTGAAAATCTGTTCCATAGGCTGGGATGGGTGGGTGGTGGCAGTGGTTGGGGGGCTGGGGGTTATAAAATGTGGTCAATCATATTGTGAGACAGGGGGGTGTAGGGAGGGGGTTGGGGGGGTAATAAAAATGTGGTGAATCATATTGTGAACCGATATTCTTTCGCTGTGTTTCATTGAGTTAGGGTTGTCTTTGGCGCTCTACACTTATTCATATTAAGATAAAAGACTCTTTTTTTCCCCAAACAATACATTCTTTGTCTGTCTGTCTGTCTGTCTGTCTGTCTCTATCACTGACCTGTCCCTCACTCACTCATTCTCTCTCACTGTGTTTGTGTCTCTCTGTCTGTCTCCCCATCTCTCTCACTAACTCACTCACTCACCCACTCATTCATTCACTCACTCACTCACTCAAACTCACCCCCCCTTCTCCCTCTCTCTCTCTAAATTATTTAATGTTGACTCCCCAGATCAGTTGGTTAGTATGTCAAAATTCGTTGTTCAGGCATTTAGGAAAAGAGTATTAGCAGAAAAGCACTAGAATGAAAGTCCCACTTCAAATAGCATGCAAACTGGTCGTTTCCAGTCGAGTTAACATATGTGGGTTTTTTTCGTGCGTTGATAGGCATGCGTGCAAGTGTGTACACGTCGAGTTTGTCTGTGGGTGTGAGTGCGAGAGTGTGTGGGTGTGTGTACGCGCGCATATGCGCATACTCTGGTGTGTGTGAGAGAGTGTGAATGATTTTGTGTGAAGATGGGCGTGTGGGGTAGGCAGGTATTAGAACGTGAGTGTGTGAATGGATGAGTATGACAGTGTATGTATGGATTGTTTGTCGTGCGAAGGGTGGGTCTCTCTCTCTCTCTCTCTCTCTCTCTCTCTCTCTCTGTGTGTGTGTGTGTGTGTGTGTGTGTGTGTGTGTGTGTGTGTGTGTGTGCATGACGGCTGAATATAATGGACATGTGGCTTTTTTTAAAATGTCATGTTAGGAGCTGTTGGCTTGAGTAATTAAAGTCGTTCAGCGTTCTCTCTCTCTCTCTCTCTCTCTCTCTCTCTGTGTGCACATGAATGATAAATGATAAAGTCCAGACTTCAGAGCCTCGACAAGTGCAGTGGGCAGTGACACCTTTGGATACAGGACTACGTCATTTGGCACACACCGTGTTGTGCTGTTTGTATTTCGGTCAGGACATCTTGCTCAGCAATGCTGTGGATGGCTTTGTGACGTGCCTCTTCATCTAGCTGCTTTTCTGATTTATCTGAAACCAGTTGCTTTGTGTGTACATTGTGATTTCTTCATTGTTCCATTATGTTGCGTAGTTCAGTAGTCGAGACCCTGCCTGAAACATCGTCATCATCATAGTCGTCAGCGTCGTCGTCTTCATCTTCATCATCATCATAGTTGTCATCGTCATCATCATGATCATGATCATCATCATCATCATCACCATCACCAACACCATCACCACCACATCAACACCAGCACCACCACCCTCAACACCATCATCATCATCATCACCACTGATCATCATCATTGTATTCGTCGTCGTTCTCGTCATCAGCACCATCAATATCATCCATCATTATCTTTTTGTCTTTTTGTTTTCAGGGTATATAGCAAGCTGCTCACACCCGCCTGAGAAGGAACCGGCTTTTCCTCCTGATGACTGCCCTTGTTTTGTCCAACTGCGAGAGGCCCTGGGGAACTCAAATGCAACAACTGTGATGAAGGGAAATATCTCTATCAGGGATTTTTGATTCACTTACCGAACTGTTTCCCTCATTCGACGTTTCATTGAGGTACATCAGTACCTGAATAACCTACTGCAATCGAACTCAAAACCACCAAAACAACTCACTGCTTCTTCATTTAGCTCTATCCGCTGAGAGCTCAGGTGAATTATCTGTGGTAGCTGATTTTTTTGAGTCTGGTCATCGCACAAAGTCTTTAGTGTTTCCTTAACATGCGTAAGCCTTTCAAATTACGATATTGGGCAGCGCCAGAGAACTGAACGTGCGTTCTCGCGCGCACACACACACACACACACACACACACACACACTACCCATGTAAATGAGATATCATGCTGACTGATAGCGGCAGTGTGTGGACCTGACCAACCAACAGTGTTTGTGATCTTAAATCTCGTCAGGCACTCAGTTTTACGTGTGTGTTCACGAGCGCTGGTTCGATACTCACTCACATGTGTACTTCATTTGCCCTGGAATTCACCTACTCTTGTGGCCATTGGTTCCACTGCACCATTCAGGTTCGCATGAACCATAACAATCTGCAACGGCATGAACTTCCAGTACGTGTGAACCTAAACGAGTCACAAACGCACCCAGTGATTGACAGTACCGTGTGGGTGTTGATAAAAAAAAATGCAAGCATTTTGCAGTGTATGAAACCTCCCTGTGTTTGAACCTGAACAGTCCCCTGTGTGTGTGTCGACAACATTTGTGAAATGTACGGGAGAGAACCTGCGCATCCCATAATTATGATAGTAGCTGACCTGCTGACATGATCCATGCGCATCATGGGAACATAAATAACGACCCATTCGCACTACAGATTTTCGTGTGGACCATGCAAAATGAGACGGATTTCCCATTCTTGTGTGTAAATCGAGCGTAAGAGAACGTACGCAGTTAGTCGACACGGGCTGCTGAATCCTGTATCTGAATGAAACGAGAGAGAACCTTGCAAATCCACTCAGTGTACCCATTTATGGAACCCAAATTACAACGACACCGTCTGCTGTTTATTGCGTAGCAGTCAACACCTGGTGCACGCAAACAAGCTGCGCAGGTGTTGAGTATTGTTGTCAAGAGCGTGCTGACCTAAGAAACCATGTGGTTGTGAATCCAGCTGTTTGACATTATTAACAACTCAAGCGGTTCTTTATTCATCTGCCCTCAATTAGGTACATGCGAAAATGCACGTCCACGTAACTGCTGGTGCATCCATACCGATCAAGTGCTCAAGGACGTAAACAGCATGCTGGCTTATCTGCTGCCTCCATCACATGTGTGTGTGTGTGTGTACATCATGCAGCAATGCACGTGCGTTTATTGAACCATATCGAACAGGTGTGTGAGGAATCCAAACAACCCGATTAGTGTGAAGATTTAGGTGCACTAATTACATGCTTGAGAAAGAAACAAGAACCTGAACGCCAGCCAATGTATTCTGCAGTCGTCACCGATTTTTCCACTAATTAAGTTGAAAAAAAAAAATCTTCCATTCCTTCATCGGAAAACTCGTCCGGTTATCTTTTCAACGTGTGTATTATCATTCTCTTTTGAGATCAAGTGGCCATAGACCTGTTATTTACTTATTTATTTATTTATCTATACATTTGTTTATTTATTCTATTCGTTGATTTATCCAATTATTCGTTTTTGTCTTCTTATTTATCCATTCATTTATCAATCTATCCATCCATTATTTCATATAATTTGCTTATCTATCCAAGACTTTCCGAGGTATTTTTGGTGAAAAAAAAAAAGATGTGCACGAGATGGGATGAACGAAGGTGAACTTCCCGAAAAAAACCCTCTCTGATTGCCAACATATGCTCGCGAGGGAATTCCTCCTCTCTCCACTGTTTTTCATCCGGTAAGTTTTCTCTGTGTTTTTCTGTATGATTCGGTACAACGCAGTGCGCGCGAGTGGGAGCACACACACACACACACACACACACACACACACACACACACACACACACACGCATACATGCACGCACACACACGTTTGTGTAAGCACATTGGCAGACAGACAGACAGACAGATACATAACAGACACAGAGAGACAGAGACAGAATCAGACAGACAGACAGACAGAATCAGACAGACAGACAGACAGACAGACATATATATATATATATATATATATATAAGTGTGTGTGTGTGTGTGTGTGTGTGTGTGTGTGTGTGTGTGTGTGTGTGTGTTTAAAATGAATAAAGCAAAGTTGAAAACCAACACCTATTTTGTTGATTAAAAAAAAGAATTATATATATATAGACGAAGCTAAAACCATATGTTCCTCAGGGATAGCAGAACAAAAAGGAAGAAAAGAAAAGAAAAGAAAATTTTTTTTTCCCCAATCACTGAGGGAAAAAAACAACAAAACAAATAAACAACCAAACGTTACAGACAGACACGAAGAAGACAACACTCCAAACAACAGACAGTATAGTGCGGGGTGAACATTCTTCGCCTCGGCTTTCAGCCTCAACCGAAGAGGAACACCTGGCGAAGAGAATGGTGTGTTGTTGACAATACACACAGAATAGACTCGTGCAACACAACAGTCTGAACACAGCAAAACATAATCTGATAATAAAGTCAGACCCTTTCGGATCTGGCAAGATCCAAACAAACGTTACTGACTATTATAATTATTTCCTTGACGCTTGCTCTAAACGCTAAGCATACTGGGATTATTACAAATGCATTATGGGGCTCACTTTTACTTTCATTTTGAACATTGGGTACGATAGACACGACAGAGACCTCCAGGCAGACACCAAGAAGATGTGTCTAACCTGGAGCCCTATAAAGGCAAAGGCGCTTGGGTAGGGGACCGTACAGGTCTTTTATCGACTGCCTATATACCTACCCCCCCCCCCCCCCTGCACCCCCCTCCCCCCCCCCCATCCCTGCAGAAGGGAGCGACTGGTCAAAGTTAGGGCAGATGTTCCCACCACGGCATAATAATCCTATAGGAGGAAGCAGTCTATGTAAGCTATGTATATTCACCTCGCCCCCCCCCCCTCCCCAACCCCGCCCCCCATCGCCCCTCCCCACCCCTCCCCTCTGAAAACATGCTTTTGTCAGAGACTGATGCCCACAACGGGC
>NC_134894.1:34626748-34631748 GCF_041734735.1 Babylonia areolata
GGGGGGGGGGGGGAGGAAGAAATAAGGGAAAAAAAGAAAGAGGGAAGGAAAGAAAGAAAAATAGAAAGAAAGAAAGGAAGGAACACAGGGCGAAGGACATGGGGAACTGCTGGATAGAAGAAAAAAAAGAAGAAAATACAGAAACACAAAAAGAAAAAAAAAAGGTTTTTTTGCTACTTTGTTTATTTATCTCCCCTCATTGAAGCATGTAATGACACCATTTTTTTTTTCTTCTGTGCTTTCATAACCTTTCCCTGAACGTATGAAAGTGACACTATGCCATGTCAGCACACGGAAGTATGTGAACACATCACACGCACGTGTCCTTCTGAATGAGGGGCCTTAAAACCGCGTGTTGATTTCATCCAAAAAAACTTCCAACGGAAGATTGTACAGACAAAATCTGCGTGCATATCTTAAGCGATGCCTCTTCTGTCATCTCCGTCTTCCCTCTATATTCGTCCTTTTTCTGTATATGTATCCTCTGTCCCTCTGTCTCTTTTATTGTCTCTGTCTCTGTCTCTGTCTCTCTCTCTCTCTCTCTCTCTATATATATATATATATATATGTGTGTGTGTGTGTCACACACACACACACACACACACACACATATATATATATATATATATATATCCTCTGTCTCTATGTCTCTTTTATTGTCTCTTTCTCTGTTTGTCTGTCCCTCTCTCTCTCTCTTTGTCTGTCTCTTCCTCGCCAGTCTATGAATTTGATTGAAATTGCCACATAGATAACTCCTACATTGCACAACACGATCAAAAGGAAAGAAAGAAAGAAAATTAACAAAAAACAACAAACAAACAAACAAAAAACAAACAAACAAACAAACAAACAAAAAACAAGAAAGAAAGGAAGGTGAAAAAAAATGAGACGAGGACAGAAATGAAAGGAACAGAGAAAGAAAATCAGAAACTCCAAAGGATTACAGGACAAATCAAGGAAGGCGAGATTATTTATATCTTTTTTCTTTTCCTTTTTTCTAAAATGCCACTTCACAAAAAATCTGTTCCTTCTATACTTTCGGGAACATTCCCGTGAAAGGCACACGCTATGGAAGGCTACACACAATGGCATGTGAACACATCACGTGGTGCAAAAAAAGACAAAACAAAACAAAACAAAAGGTAGGGAGGTCGATAGTTAAAAGCCGCTAGTGGGATCCAAAGCGCGGTTTCTTTTCATCCTACCTTTGAATCTGTATGTCAGTCTGTATGTGTCTGTCTATATGTCTGTAGGTCTGACTGTCTCTTTGTATCTCTTTCTCACTCTTTCTCATCTCTCTCTTCCCTTGACGTTCTTCTTTTTCTTTGTTCCATCTGTTTCGCTCTATTTCCTTGCGTCTTCTTGTCTCTTTCTCTACTTTCCTGCCTCACTCTCCTTTCCTCTCTGTCCCTCTCTGTCCCCCCCCCCCTCTCTCTCTCTCAACAAAAAATAGAAAGCATGCGTGATTTGAGCAACGTTCAGTCTTGGACTCTGTGTGTGTGTGTGTGTGTGTGTGTGTGTGTGTGTGTGTGTGTGCGTGCGTGCGTGTCTGTTTGTCTGTCCGTGGTAAACTTGAACATTGCCATTTTTTCTGGAAATACTTTGTCTGCTAATTCCAAATTTGGCTTAAACATAGCAGGAAAAAATAACAGGTTGAACGTCTTCCGAATTTAGCCATATCTCCGAATCATTAATAGTTTATTTCGTTGATGTTCGTTTCGGATTCCGAAAACCGCTGTTACTCCCTTGCAGCTTCCCGATTGTCTGGTGACAATACGCCATGATCTCGTTTTTCTTGTTCGCAATTACAAGCAAAGAAATACACATTCTGGACAGAACACATACAGTGACACAAACTGCATTATTGACGTGTTTACTGCATTATGATAATTCTAAAGTGGACACTGAATTAACTAGAATGAACAGAAAAGAAAATTTGAATCGACCGTTTCACTTCTTCGTCTACTCGGCTCAGGTCAGTGCAGATCTTGACAAAGCATGTTGCAAAGCCTGTAGCGATGACAACGTCTCCTTTACCGCCGAATTAAAAGAATTTCTAAAATAATCATCAATGTGTTTTGTGTTTACTGCATATGAATGTTTCTAAGTGGGTACTGAATTAACTAGAATGAACAGAAAAAAAGAAATTGAATGGAAGGTGTCGGTAGTTTCTCAGTGAGTGGACAGACAAAGCTTGTCGATCACAGATCTCTACAGATCTGTAAAAACGGACATATATTGCAGTGCTTTTGAGGCGAAGGGAACGTCTCCTTTACCTCGCGGACTTGAAATTTGACTTTGAAAGAAAATCTTTAAATACCCGAGATATGCCAAAAATAACATGATTTAAACATCGTTAGGATTTCGATTGCCGCTGTCGATTTATTCCGCTAGAAGAACATGCTTAAATATTTTTTGAATGTCAACATTGAAACCGCACTATCGCAGTGGATAAAAACACTCAACCTCGACCCAAACATTCGTGGTTCGAATCTATGTATATGTGGAAGCCTTTTTTTTCTCTTTTTTCCGCGAAGCTGTATATAATTATAATAACGAATAGAGAAACATTTCAACAAACTATTTTTATATTTTTATAAAGTTTTTTTTTTCTCTAAGTGTGTATCACAAGTGAGTCTTGAAGGCCTTGTCTTTCTTGTTGTTGTTACGAAAATAGGTTTTTTACATGCAGCAGAAAGACAGGAAGAGAGCAAATAAAGGAGAAAAAAAAGAAGAAAAGAGATGAAAGACAGAAAGAAAAGAAAGAAGGAACGAAAGAAAGAAAAGAAAGAAAGAAAGAAAGGCAGAGAAAAAAAAGAAAGGAAGGCTGCACACTGAGGCATATGAACACATCACATGCACGTGATAATCTGAATGCGGGGGCATCGTGCGTCATCCAAAATATGAGATTTAAAAAAACGCAAGTCAAGAATGCATGGCAAAGACAAAATTTGAATGTTGTTTTATGCATGCGTGGTTTCAGCTTTGCTCAGTCTCTTTCTGTCTCTCTCTGTCTCTCAGTCTCCATCTCGTTCTCGCTCTCTCTGTCTCTGACTCTGTCTTCTCTCCTCTCTCTCTGTCTGCCTGCGTCTCTGGTTCTGTCTCTCTCTTTATTAGTCTGTTTCTCTGACTCTGTCTCTGTCTTTCTATCTCCCTCTTTCTCTCTCTGTCTCTGTTAAAGCCTTTAGATATGGGGAAATACTTGCTTCTTAATGTTCCTGATTAACCTGATATATCCATAGTTGCATTGTTTTAATCTTCATGTCTATCAAATTATTTGGTATTATGATTATTGTCTGTTCACATTCCCCTTCATGAGGGGCCGAGGCCTAAAATGATTAAATCATCTGAATCTCTGTCTCTCCATCTTTTCTTTGCTCACCCTCTAATTCCTCCGTGTTTCTCGTCTATCTGTCTGTCTGTCTGTCTCTGTCTATCTATTTATCTCATCTATATATCTGTTTCTCTGTGTCACTTTTTCTGCTTCACCAGACTATAGATTTGATTTGAAATTACAAGAAACATATGAATGTGTAATGCTGCACAAAAATGTACGACTGAAAGTTAGAAAGTTATAAAGAAAAGAAAGAAAAACAGAAATATGAAAGAAGAAGAAGAAAAAAAAACAAAAAAAACAAAACAACAACAACGAGGAAAGGAAAATGAATGAATGAAAAGAGAAGAAAGTAAAGAAGGCAGGAATAATGGAATCAAATATAGAACGTTTGATACTTTCTTTTTTTTTCTCTGAAATTGCCAGCGACAGCCTTTCACCTTTATCACTGTCGTTGATTAAAGTTACTAATATGGAATGCTGCGCACCGAATCATATGAATTCCTTACAAGCGTGAGACATTCTGAGTACAGTAACTTAGTAACTCATGTTCATTTCAGCCAAGACATGGAAACGAAAAAATAGTTTGAAAAAAGGGAGGAGGGAGACGGGGGCACGGGGGAGCGAGTGGGGGGACTGTGGGGAATAGGGGAGGGGGGGGGGGGGGGGGGGCACAGGGCGGTGGGCGAGGGGTACGGTCAAAAACTCAAAAGCTGTATTTTGCTCATCAGCAAGCTTGGTTTTAGCAATGCTCTGTCTCTGTCCCTGTCTGTCTGTCTCTGTTTTATTCTCTCTCTCTCTTTGTCCATCCCTCTCTCTGATACATAAGTGGAGTGATGGCCTAACGCGTCCGCCTAGGAAGCGAGAGAATCTGATCGCGCTGGTTCGAATCATGGCTCAGCCGTAGATATTTTCTCCACCTCAACTAGACCTTCAGTGGTGGTATGACGCTAGTCATTCGGATGAGACGATAAACCGAGGTCCCGAGTGCAGCATGCACTTAGCGCACGTAAAATAACCCACGGCAACAAAAGGGTTGTTCCTGGCAAAATTCTGTAGGAAAATCCACTTCGATAGGAAAAACAAACAAAACTGCACACAGGGAAAAATACTAAAAAAAAATGGTGGCGCTGTAGTGTAGCGACGCGCTCTCCCTGGGGTGAGCAGCCCGAATTTCACACAGAGAAATCTGTTCTGATAAAAAGAAATCCAAATGCAAAAAGTTTTAGGGGCTTGGACTCAAGAGAAACATCAAGATTTTCTTTCTGTCTCTGTCCTTGCCCCTGTCTTCCTTTTTTCGTCTTTCTCTTTCTCTTTCCATCTCTGCCTACCTGCCTGCCTGTCTGTCAGTCTGTCCCGTCTGTCTGTCCTCTGTCACACTACATATGTCTGTCTGTCTGTTTGTCAGTCTCTGTCTCTGTTTCCGTCTGTCTGTCTGTCTCTTTCTCTCTCTGTCTCTCTCTCCCTCTCCCTCCATCCCTTTCTGTTTCTCTGTCACTGTCTCTCCCTGTCTCTCTCCCTGTCTGTCTGTCTGTCTGTCTGTCGGTCGGTCGGTCGGTCGGTCGGACTCTCTCTCTCTCTCTCTGAAGAAAACGAAACTCACATTATGTTTTGTTGCCCTGTTCTACATGATTTCAGGATAAAACTGATTGAACATAAGTACTAT
>NC_134894.1:34639248-34644248 GCF_041734735.1 Babylonia areolata
TCTTTATGAATTCAGAACAGATTCCCCGCCGAATTGTGGAAATGCGTATCTTCAGAACCCAGAAAAGAAAGGAAACCCCAGTACTTCAATGCATTGATTTATTTAAAGACTGTGTTACGACACGTTTTGATAATCGATATACGAATGAATGCCCAAGTTCTTTCTCATTGTATGGCTCGCGCTGGCTGGAAAGAGTGATTGTCCTTTCTGCAACTCGCACAACACATTCGTAAGCAAAGATAAGATGTCTGTGAAGAATCCCCCATTCAACATTCGTCATGTATCTGTTGTTAGACCATCCATGTCTGCAGTAGGAGAAAAATAATGTTTTTCTTTTACACGGTTGTGGGACGTGGTCATTTACGTATCTGTGGTTGTATAAGACTCTTGGAGTAAAATGTGGGAAGGTGGGGTGGGGAGGGAGAGAGAGAGAGAGAGAGAGAGAGAGAGAGAGAGAGAGAGGGGGGGGGGGGGGGGGGGGGGGGGGGCAGATGGAGGAGGGATATAGATCACAGAGACAGACAGAGAGACAGACAGAGAGAAAGCCGGTGCAAAGGGAGAGAGGGGGTGATAGAGAGAGAAAAGGGAGGGGAAGAGAAAACAGACTTTGAATTTGAGTGAGGTGGGGTGGATGGGAGACAGGCGGATAAAGGCAAAGATAGATGATATGTATCAGTATAACTATATTCATGTTGCTTATTTGCTTGTTATGTATCTGTCTGTCTGTCTCTCTCTCTCTCTCTTTGACTAATGCAATGATCTCCTCTACCTCAGTGGCTTTACCCCCACTGATTCGGCTCATCCTGACCCCTCCATATACAGACACACCCAGGCTCGTCTGCCACAGTTACAGTGCCCATATGTGTTAGGTCGCCAAGAGGCCACACGCTGGAGGAGACCCTGCCCTGCCACTGAGTCGCTTCGCTTGTGCCCAGTAGTACTTGTTCTCCTGCAGTAAACACAGGGCACCACCTACTAAGGACCCAAGTGAAGACAGTAATCACTTCGTCGCTGAGACATACTCTTCTTCTTCTTCTCTTCCACCTCTGTCTTCCCCCACCTCCTCCTCGTCCTACCATTACTACCTTCAAGTGCTCGCGCACTGACACACACACACACACACACACACACACACGCTTTGTTACTGTCGCTTTAACGATTTGTTCCGGTAGCTTCCCGACCTTGTGTAGTAATACATACCACGTGGTTGCGTCTTTAGCGTCGGGACGAATTACTTCCGCTGAGAACTACTTTTCCGCGCTCCGCTTCTCACGTTATGGAGGTCAGTTAGGTTATCCTTTGTGCATGGTCTGCTTCCGCGGAGTTTTATGGTCCAGTACTGTGTTGGGGGAGCTTCGGGCAGTGAGGGAGGAAACGTGAGGAATATCTAACATTGAGGCGGAGAAAAGGAGAGAGTAGTAGGAAAGTGTGTGTGTGTGGGTGGGGCGTAGGGTGTGAGGGGTAGGGGGGAGCGTGGGGTGTGGGGGTATGGGGTGGAGGGAGGGCGGGATGGAGGGGCTGGGGGACGGGGAGACGGGGGGTGCAGTGGGCGGGGGGAGGCGGTTGGGGATTGGGGAGGAGGTGGGGTGAGATGGTGTTTGATGGTGTGTGTGTGTGTGTGTGTGTGTGTGTGTGTGTGTGTGATAGAGAGAGAGAGACGCAGGATGCAGGAAGCAGGCTAGTTTAATTGTCAGGCGATTTGCCCATACAATGGAGTGGGCATGGAATGGAAAAACAAGAGGCAAGGCCTTCAAGACTCACTTGTGAGACACTTAAAAAAATCAAAAAAAATCTAATCCTTAAAATGTGTTCTGTATTTGTTACTATAAAGCTTCGCGTTTAAAAAAAAAAAAAAAAAAAAAAAAAAAAGTCCTAACCAGATTCGAACCCCGCGTGTTCGGGTGAGAAGAAACTGCCTTATCCATTACACTATCGTGGCTCCTTAACTGACGTTCTAAAATTTAACATTTGAACATACCTTTTTAAAGGGCGATAAATCAATTGCGGTATTCGTAGTGAGAACGCTGTTTAAATCATATTATTCTGGTGTATCTTGGGCATTCAAAAAATCTTTAAGGGCAATAAAAAATTATTTTTAATGGCTATCGCCGCAATCACACTGCAACATTTAGCCGTTTTCACTAGATCTAGATAGATGTACAAGTTCAGTTACACCCGCCGGGAATGTAGTACGACACGGTCGATTCAATTTCTCTTGTACTCGTATGTTCAATCTAGTTTTATAGTTTTAAAGTTGATATGAAAATTGAGTATTTTGTTAAACTAATAACATGTAGAGCCAAGTACAAGTACTTCTATACGTTGTAAGAAGTGAAAAGGACTTCATTTTGAGAAAAGTCAAGACTGTAAATTTTGGCGTTTCATCAATTCAAGGGTATTAACTCGCATGGTTTACAACTTTTAACTGTGAATTCCGACTGATTCTGTGGATATTTTTATGGCAGTTTGGGGCATAATCCAGTAAGTGATGAGGCGTTCACAAATCTTTCTCTGAATAAATATTTAACGGTCTCCTTCACCAACTTTCCATCACATGTTATCGTGTATTGCCGATTGAATATAGGATTGAACGGTGAGGTCAACAACTTGAAACATAATGGCGTCGTTCGCGTTCGCGAAGAATATGAGCACTCGCTTTGAATGTGTATAAATATGTGTACGCAATTGATTTTTGCCCATGACTTTCAGGGCTCAGCCAACAGATCTGTAAAGTCCACTCGTCGTATTGATTTTAGTATTTTCCGAAAAAGACCACTTGGGCGAATGAACATCGTGAAAACCATCTACACTGAGAGTAAAACACACAAGCTTTTTATATATTGAGTATAATTTCAAAATGTAATGTTTAAGATGAGAAAGATCAGTTTAAAGCATTGATTACAGAATAATTTCCTTTTTTTACTATCTGCACCAAAAC
This sequence comes from Babylonia areolata, assembly GCF_041734735.1. Classification (NCBI taxonomy): domain Eukaryota; kingdom Metazoa; phylum Mollusca; class Gastropoda; order Neogastropoda; family Buccinidae; genus Babylonia; species Babylonia areolata. The sequence goes on from NC_134894.1 coordinate 34,642,187, forward strand.
GTTTGCAAAATAAATAAAACTTCCATGCTTAGCAAAAGAAGTTCCTGTTTGAACAAAAAATGATAATAATGACTGCCCTTGTTGTTGTGTCAGAATATCAGATCAAAGTGCCAAGTTTAGAGAATACAAAAAATATAAATATAACAGTAAATGCAGTTTGCATATAATTAGGCTTCATTTTTTATTTTTGGTGCCCATCCCAGATGTGCAATATTGTTTTAAACAAGATGACTGGAAAGAACTGAATTTGTCCTATTTTTATGCCTAATTTGGTGTCAACTGACAAAGTATTTGCAGAGAAAATGTCAATGTTAAAGTTTACCACGGACACACAGACACACAGACACAGACACAGACACACACACACACACACACAGACAACCGAACACCGGGTTAAAACATAGACTCACTTTGTTTACACAAGTGAGTCAAAAATAGGACTATATGCATCAACATAAAATTACATTCCCTCATTTTCTCTAATTTTTAACGCTTTGTGACAGAAACACACACACACACACACACACACACACACACACACACACACACAGAGAGAGAGAGAGAGAGAGAGAGAGAGTAATTGTGCTGGTGTATGTGTGTGCACGTATGTGCGTGCGTGCGTGTGTATGTGTGTGTGTATGTGTGTGTGTATGTGTGTGTGTGTGTGTGTGTGTGTGTGTGTGTGTGTGTGTGTGAGACATCTCCTTTAGAATACAAGGAAGAAGAAGAAGAAAAAAAAAAAAAAAAAAAAAAAAAAAAAAAAAAAAGGAGCATTAATTTATTTCCTGACCTTCGCATAAACCGAACCCTCTGTTCAACCCTTGAGCTGTAGTCTAACGGAAATGTAGTTTCAGTTTCTCATAGAGGTGTCAACGCGTTCAGACAAATCCATATACGCTACCCTACAATTGCTGAGCAGATGCCGGACTAGCAGCATAACCCAACGCCTTAGTAAGACATCGAGTGCAAATATATATATATCTGTGTACATATCAGAGTGGATTTCATCTGCAGAATTTCGCCAGAGGACCCCCCCCCCCCTCCCACACACACTTTATTTTAAATTTTTTTTTTAATTATCTTTTTTTTTTACCATGGGTTCTTTTTTCAGTTCGCCAAATGCCTGTTTTTTACGGGACCTCCGTTTATCGTCTCATCCGAGTAACTAGACGCTCAAGTTTCATGTTTCCAGTCAAACTCGGTAGAAAGGGCGAGAGCGGCGGGAAACAAACCCAGACACCCACGGACACTGTATCGGCAGATGAACGTCTTAACCATTCTGCCACATGCCTCCTCGTAGCAGTAATCCCCCCAACTAGGAATTGAGTGTTCGAGTCCCCGCACCGGGATTTTTTGTTTGTTTGTTTTTTGTTTTTTTGATTTTGACTAGACTCTCCCTCCTAGAGCTGTGGTCTGGTTGCTGGACCTTTTGATCAGATGATGAACGGTGGTCCTGTATGCACTGCAGTATGCATTTAGCGAACGCGAAAGAACCCACGACAACAAGGGGGTAGTCCTTCGGAAAATGGTTTTGCAGAAACACCCCCTCCTCGCCCTCTCTTTCACACACACACACACACACACACGGAGACCATTGTGGCTGTCTGTCTGCCTCTTCTCATGTCACTGCTCTGTGTTTCATTCAGCGTGACCTGATCGAGGAATGTGTACGCCGCCAGGGAGCTAACTAACGCTGACCGAGACTGACAGAGTAACCTTTTCTTGTTCCGCGCTACTGACTTGAAATTGAAAACTCGCTGGTGCAAAACATTGTATTGCGCTCGCTCTTTTCATTCATTCTTCACCTCTCTATTCCTCTCTCTCTGGTGTGTGTGTGTGTGTGTGTGTGTGTGTGTGTGTGTGTGTGTGTGTGTGTGTGTGTGTGTGTGTGTGTGTGTGTGTGTGTGTGTGTGTGTGTGTGTGTGTGTGTGTGTGTGCGCCGGCGCGCTTCTCCCATCCCTAGTATCACATTCTCCCCAATCTCAAAGGATATTTAGGCCATCTTGTTTTGTTTTATGTTCCCCATTTCCTTGGTTTCTGGTTTGATTTATCGATTTACTGG
>NC_134894.1:34649248-34651748 GCF_041734735.1 Babylonia areolata
CATGCGTTGTCTTTTTCTCTTTTGTTTGTTTGTTTTTGTTTTGTTTCATTGAAGAATGACTTACTTGGAAAGAAATAAGGGCTTTGACTACAGAGTCAGTGTGGAATATGAAGTTTAAAGTTTATTCCACTATGAATCGTGAAAAGTGATCAAGATGCTTAGTGTCTTTCTTGTAAACCTGGTAAACAACCCCTTGTTGTTCAAAGAGTGTTTCAAAGGATATATTCCAACAGAACTGTATTGTTCGTGTATATGTTTTGTCTTTTGTATTTTTTTTTCCTAGAGTGATCGACAAGGTGTGTTCAAACATGTATTGCTATCAGTTTGAACCATGTGTTTATAAGAAAACGAAAAATAATGACTGCGTGAATGAGAGGTTCCTTGATCACGCTAACTTCAGAATTACCTCCAGTATACCTTTAAAATACGTTGAAGAGGGGCATGGGGGATGGGTGGGGCGGGGGAGGGGAGTTGCAAAGGAATCGGGAAAGGGGAGAAAGAGATGGCAAAGCAGATGTGATAGTGGTGTCTACTGACCAATCGTTTCAGCTTTAACTGAACTAAAAATCGTACAATTATCACGCCCAGCCAGATATACCAAATTCACACGTCAGTGTTAATGCCACAAGACAAGCTACTCTGTGATAGTGACCCTGCAGGCCCGTAGGCAGCGCATCGATCAATAATTTTTTTTTATTGTTAATAAAACACCATGGACGTGTACATTACAACATTTCACACACAGGGACAATTGATGTGCGAAAACATACTCAACACAGATACGCAAGGTGTAGAATAGCAAACTAAACGTAGGAAAATTCGGAAAAAAAGAAACCAAAGCCAACACTGGAAATGTAGGTGTACGAAAACAGATCCAACACAGGAAATACAGGTGTAAGAATAGGTGTAAGGAAACATTCGCCACACATGAAATGTGGATGTAAGGAAACTGTCTCTATCCGTGAAAGGCAGGTGTAAGAAAATATGAGCCAATACATGATCTGCATGTGAAAGAAAGCAGAAGTAAGAAATATAGGTGTAAGAAAACATACCCTCCATTGGAAATATACGAGCAAGAAAGCATACCCAACACAGGAAATGTAGATATAAGACAGTATATATTACACAAGATATATATTACGTCTTTTATTCGTCTTCAGGATTTCATCTGCTATTTTTACGTAGTGACAAGTTGTTCGTAACAAAACCAGTAAGCTAGAAACCCATAGAATAGACGTAACAAAACCTGTAAGCTAGAAACGTTTATAATAGACCAATAAGTTCCATGGTCAATGCTCTTATCGGCATCGATAGAGATCTTTTGGTTTCAAACACAGACCAGTCTTTGATGTTTCACTGCGTCACGCTCCACCAGTTGCCGTTGTTGTTTTGGCTTGTTGGCTGTTGTCGCTGTTTTCATCGCATTTCTGCATTTGTTGTTGTTGTTGTAGCAGTAGTTGTCTGAACTCAAGGGTAAAAATTCCATCCTCACCAGATTCATTGAATAGCTTTACAACATTATATTTCAGTTTTTTGTTTCTATTTTTGTTTCCTGCTTTCATTCTTGTTTTGTTTGTTTGGTTTTTTACCCGTCAGACCAGTGGCATATCGTGAGAATGTATTGTGTGTGTGAGGGGGGAAGGGGGGGGGGGGGGGGCGGGAGGGAGGGGGGGAAGGGGTGCGGGGTGGAGGGTGTGTGCGGATGGAACGATGTTTGAATATGGTCCGTGTGTATACGTGTGATGGACATGTGATGGAATGAAAATACTTTCGGATGGACGTTTGGTAATGCGGTAAATTAACAATTTTTTTCTTCTTCTTCTAGGTCTTGCTTTGTCGTTGTTGTTGTTGTTTTGAGTGGATATTTGTACACACACACACACACACACACACACACACACACACACACACACACACACACACACACACACATATATATATATATATATAGATATATACAATCACAAACATATCCACATGTGTGTGTGTGTGTGTGTGTGTGTGTGTGTGTGTGTGTGCGCGCGCGCGCGCGCGCGTGTGTGTGTGTGTGGTCACACCTCAATAAAGGATTGTACGTAAGAAGATGCATGGAAGTGCACGGATTTGTATCGGAAAAAAAAGCAAATCCCAATTACATGATGAACCATCATACACACACTCTTCACTTTTTTTTGTTTGTTTTGATTATTAAATCAAAGAAGATTAATCATAGGGTCTACGCTGTTTTCTTTTCTTTTCTTTTTTTGTTGTTGGTTGTTTATTTATTTGATTGTTTGTTTTTTGTTGTTGTTCTTTTCTTCTTCTTTTTTTTGGGGGGGTGGGGGGGTGGGGGGTGGGGGTGGGGGGTAGTTGGGGCGAAGGTCGATGGGTTGGGAGTAGAGGGGGTCCATCGCTTTTCTTCCGAAAATACCAAAGGGAACAAAAAAGAAAAACAACAACAACAACAACTAAGTTTTCTATCGATCTCATCCTTGGCTGGCTGGGCATCGTTCTCCAAAGG
>NC_134894.1:34656748-34694248 GCF_041734735.1 Babylonia areolata
CTAGACTTTGACAGAGAGGGAGGAAAGACGATGAAAGGAGCAACCAGCGAAAATCTTTTTTGAGAGACAGAAACAGAGACAAACAGACAGGGACAGGGAGAGACTGTGTGTGCGTGTGTTTTTACATGCGCGCGCGCGCGCGTGTGTGTGTGTGCAAACAACTACGAAAGAAGGGAGAGATGGGAAGAGACACAGAGAGAGAGAGAGGAAATGTGAGAGAGATGCAAGAGAGAGAGAGAGGAGACAGTGGGAGAAAGAGAGAGAGAGCACTGCCAAATGAAAAACATACCTGAGGAGTTTATATATATATATATATATATATATATATATATATATATATATATATATATATATATATATATATAAACTCCTCAGGTATGTTATTCATTTGGCAGTGCTCTCATATATATATATATATATATATATATATATATATATAAAACTCCTCAGGTATGTTTTTCATTTGGCAGTGCTCTCATATATATATATATATATATATATATATATATATATATATATATATATATATATATATATATATATATATATTATATCTGTGAGCGTCTACGCGTGCAAGCCTGCACGCATGTGTGCGTGACTGCAACCGTGTGTGAGCGGGAGGGAAGGGGTGGTGGTGGCAGAGAAAGGCACATGGGTACCGAGCCGAATGACCCAGAAGAGACGACGGACAGGCTTTTCAGGCAGATCAAACAGAAAGAGCGAGCCACAGACAAAGACACTAACAAAGACACGCAAGCAAAGACAAAGACACTGACACACAAGCACAGGCACAGATACAGACTGACACACAGTCAGAGACACAGACCCAGACACAAACACAAAGACAGACACGCAGACACAGGCACAGATATAGATACAAACAGACACAAAGGCAAAGACACAGACACACACACAGACGCAGGCATAGACACAGTAGACAGGATATGAACGGCGCCAAATAAACCAGGGACACATCCCCTGCGAGAATGAACAGTCTGACGATTGGAACCTGATCCCACTGGAGTTAATTAAGTTGGCCATACCGCCATGACCCTCCCCGCCGAACTCACATCCTAGTCAGGAAGTTGGGTAACACAAAATGATGAGACCGGATGGTTCCATCGATCGCTCGATTAATGGGATCGCTTCTCGCCATGGACAGGTGGAGCAGAGGAGACGAAATCTGTTCCTCACTTTTCTTCATGGAAATGGTACGTTGCCTCACATTTCCTAAACTTAGACCACAGATGTGGTGGGCAGAGGATATGCTTCTCCTCACCTTTGTTCTTAGAAGGTATGTGAGGAGCAGATGATGCGCTGCGTATCCCTCATCTTTGTCCGAAGATGTGGGGAAGAGAGGATACATTATTCACTTATCGCCTTTCTACATAATGTTTTCGTTACCCACTCCTCGTCTTTAGTCCGGAGAAATGGAGAGCAGAAGAGTGAACGCTGTCCACTCTCACCCTTTGCCCACAGATAGCGTGAGGTAAAGGTCCAGAGGATACGTTACCCATTACTCGGCTTTTTCCATGGATTTAGGGAGCAGATGATACGTTATCCACTACTCACCATTGTCCAAAGATGTGGGTAGCAGAGTATACCTTACCCCTTACTTTGTTTTTGTCCATAGATATAGGGAGCAGAGGATATACACCTCTACTTATCCACTCTTCGCCTTTATCAAAGCCCCCTGAAACCTCTGAGAAGTCCTTTGTTGTTTCCGGTTTTCTCTGCTTCCTGCAATGTCGACAGGTTTGAGACGTTTGGCAACGATACATTTCGTATTCTGTTGTGGTGGTTTTCCGTCTTTCTTTCCTTCTGGTTTTGTTGTTCTTGTTTACATAACCCATTGGTTACTGACATCGGTTACGGGATCTCAAGGAAGAAAGACAGAAAGAAAAGAAAGAAGAAAGAAAGAAAGAAGAAAGAAAAAGAAAGAAAAAAGAAAGAAGAAAGAACAGAAAGAAAGAAGAAGAAAGAAAAAGAAAGAAAGAAAGAAGAAAGAAGAAGAAAGAAAAAGAAAGAAAGAAAGAAAAAGAAAGAAGAAAGAAAAAAGAAAGAAAGAAAAAAGAAAGAAAAAAAGAAAGAAAAACGAAATAAAGAAAGAAAGAAGAAAGAAAAAGAAAGAAAGAAGAAAGAAAGAAAGAAAGAAAGAAAAGAAGAGGGAAAGAAAGAAAGAAAGAAAGTAGGAAGAAGAAAAAGAAAGAAGAAAGAAAGAAAAGGAAAGAAAGAAAGGAGAAAGAACACAAAGAAAGAAAAAAGAAAGAAAGAAGAAAGAAAGAAAGAAAAGAAGAAGGAAAGGAAAGAAAGAAAGAAACAAACAAAGAAGAAATAAAGAAGAAAGAAAAAAGAAAGAAAGAGGAAAGAAGAAAGAAAGAATGGAAGAAGAAAAAGAAAGAAGAAAGAAAGAAAGAAGAAAGAAAGAATGAAAAAAGAAAGAAAAAGAAAGAAAGAAGAAAGAAAGAATGAAAGAAGAAAAAGAAAGAAGAAAGAAAGAAAGAAAAAAGAAAGAAAAAGAAAGAAAGAAAGAAGAAAGAAAGAAAGAAAAAGAGGAAAGAAAAAAGAAGGAAAGAAAGAAAGAAGAAAGAAAAAGAAAGAAAGAAGAAAAAAGAAGAAAGAAAAAAGATAGAAGAAAGAAAGAAAGAAAGAAGATAGAAGAATGAAAGAAAGAAAGAAAGAAGAAGGAAGGAAAGAAAGAAAGACAGAAAGAAAGGAAAAAAAGAAGAAAGAAAAAAGAAAGAAGAAAGAAAGAAAAAGAGAATGAAAAAAAGAAAGAAAGGAGAAAGAAGAAAGAAAGAAAGAAAGAAAGAAAGAAAGAAGAAAGAAAAGAAGGAAAAAAGGTGTGACAGAACAAGAGCAGGGAACAGAATACTCCAGAGAACAATGACTTATTCACCTGATTCAGAGCCAAAAGTCACAATCCTTAGAATCTGAGGTCGGCTCGCACACACCCTACATTATTAGTCTACTTCACAGTTGTTTATTCAACAAGAGCTTCTTCTTTCATCTCCAGTCAATTATGAACCCACTGGCTGACGTTAGATGACACGAAAGTGCTCACGAACATTCCACATACAGACACACTGACAGATAGATATCAAGATCAATATACAGGGAAAAGTTTGTAGTTGCATATTAAACACAACAACAACAGCGCCTTTGTTTTGCTTTTTTTAAATCCATTGAACATTTCTCTTTTTTTTCTGTTTTGTTTATCTTTACTCTTTTTATGAATGAAAATTAACAAACTGAACACAAACGTCATTTTATTGATAAGATAAAAGAACGCAGAACTAAGAAGAAGAAGAAGAAGAAGAAGAAGAAGAAGAAATCCGTCGAGAAGTATTATAATAGCTATAATTGTTATTCCGGCACGAGAAGAACATATGGCAGCTGATTTGCTGTGCATATATATTCATTCCTCTCTCTCTGTCTCTTTCTCTCTCTCTCTCTAATACAATGGACTGGACCAAAAATATCACCAACCATTTCCATCGATCCTCAGCCCTCAAACCCCCGCAAATGCAGTGTCCCAGAATAGTTCTATCTTCATCTTTCCGAATATCGTTGATGCTTTGTTCAAAAATACTCTCTGCATTTCTTTGATCAGTCTTTTTTCTTTTCTTTTTTTGTATGAAATGCTGTAAAAAGACGGGATATGGGACATTGTACATGTCGTTTCATATCTGTTTTGAAGAATGATGACCTTGCTCTATTATCTATTTCTTTCTTCTTCTTCTTCTGTTTTTTTTTTCCTTTCCTTTCTTTCTTTCCTTCCTTCTTTCTTTCCTTTCTGTATTCCTTTATCCTTTTGTTAACGTCTTTTTGTTTCAGCTGACTAAGGTAGAGATGAATACACAAATCTGTCACAAATACCTTAGTGTTGTTTCAACAAATAGACTGTAAGCAGCAATTGCAAGGAAAATGAATGCTTCGTATCCTGCCATTTCGTTTATTCATTTATAGTCTGTTCATCTAAAATGGTGATATTTGACTGACATCACTCGAATGAGACGATAAACCGAGGTCCCGTGTACAGCACGCACTTGGCGCACTGAAGAAGAACCCATGACAACGAGAGTTTTGTCCTCTGGCAAAATTTTGTAGAAGAAATCTACAGTGATAGGTACACAAATGTAAAAGCATGCACTCAAGGCCTGACTATGCTGCTGTCAGACATCTGCCTAGTAGATGTGGTGTAGTGTGTATGGGATTGTCCGAACGCAGTGACGTCTCCTTGAGAAATTGAAACTAAAGCTGAATCTGAAATCAGTATCAACATTTGGAAAGGAAAAAAATAGTCGCTGTCCATGACAGTCAGACTAGACAGGCAGAGAAACAATCGTGATACTTTGATCAAAATTCTTCTTGCGACCAAAAAAGTAGGAGAGAGAGAAAGAGAGACAGAGAGAGACAGACAGAGAAGAAGAAGAAGAAGAAGAAGAAGAAGAAGAAGAAGAAAAGAAGAAGAAGAAGAAGGGCAAACAGAAAGAGGGACAGATATGGAGTGACACAGAGAAATGGGATTATCAAAGATGGTATTTCTTTCAAGTGAAAAAGAGTGAGTGAGTGAGAAAGGGAGAAAGAGAAAGAAAGAGAGAGACAGAGAGGAGGAGACAGAGAGAGACACAGACACATAGGCATACAGGGAGGCACAGACAGAGAGGCAGACAAAAAGACGAACAGACAAACGAGCAGACGCCGACACACAGAGACGGAAAGATACATTATGCATTCCCATGTCAAAAGCTTCGCTATGCACATTAACCACAACAAAAGCTTATCGGCAACCGGCCTCTCCAAACATACACTGAACGCACTTTGGACAGACGATAACAGTGCTGTATTGTCTAGAGTTTGTAGCTAGACAATGCCTTTTGACCCAACACATTCTTCTAAAACAAAACACACAAAAAAGGAAGAAGAACATGAACAACAATAAGAACAAGAACAAGAACAAGAAGAAATAGAAGAACAACAAGAACAAGAAGAACAAGAGCAAGACGAAAAGACTCTTATGCCTGCGTGCAAAGCACGAGAAAAGAAACTAAGCATTGTGTGAAGGACTGGTCGAAAGCGAGCGGACTGATCCATATACGCTACACCACATCTGCTGATGGAGAATAAAAGGGCAGGTATCTGACCGGAACATGAATCCAGCGTGCCGGTCAGGCCTTGAGATGTACTGAATTATGAAGGAAGCACGAGTTGACCATTGTTTGTTTTGACTGGGATGAAACACACCTTCATTTGTAGAGATCCATGAGAGACAGTAACTGAGCACGTTTTAGAGTTACTCAAACTGTATCTTGTTCAAAACACGGAATGCAGAAACAGACAAAAGATACTCAACGAAAACAAAGATATATATAGATATGAAAAAAAACACACAAAAAACCCCAACTAACAAAACAAAGCAAAAACTGCATTCCCAAAACACATATTCAAGAAGTTAGAAACCGAAACCTGTGTTTCAAAGTGACAGATATGGAAGTTCTCTAACTTTCTCTCTCTCTCTCTCTCTCTCTCTCTCTCTCTCCGTGTGTGTGTCTCTCTTTCCATGTCCATCCGAAATCGAACAGTAGAAAACACAAGGAATGTAATCTAAGTTACAAATGTGCATTATGAGTATACAACAGTCAACCATATCCCATAACAAAAGCATGATTTTCCTCCTTTCGATTTTCTGTGTGTGCATTTTCACAAATTTGTCAGGGTGTTCGCATTGCACACCTTTCTTGACAAATTCCGGAAACTAAGATAAAACATTTGATAATTAAACAAATAGATAAACAATAAGAATTAAGTTGATCAATATAGTGCATTTGACTCGAAATACAAGTTGAAATGATAATGCCAGATACATTACTTGGGATTTTTGCTTTGTTTGTTTGTTTGGTTTTTTTTTGTTTGTTTGTTTATTTGTTTGTTTGTTTGTTTTGTTTGTTTCTTCAAAAACATTTTTTTAAGGTATGAGCATCCTGAAACATTTACGCCGTGTTCATTAAGGTTGAAATATTCCTTTGCGAGGAGATGGTGAGGGGGTAAATGTACGGGAGGGGGTGGGGGTGGGGTGGAGGGTAGGAGAACTCGGACATGCTACACCGGCGCGTGTCTGCGCATTCTGGATGTAATGAGAATGGACACACGCTGTGTCTAGATCCATTTCGTTTGCACTGTGTCCAAGTACTGTTTGCTCTGCAGTCGTCATAACATCATTTATCCGGGGAATGCGTGTTGCATCCGTTCGGTGGCTCCGTCCAATTATGAGAGGAGGAAAGGATGCTTATTGACTGAGTCGCGGTGTGTTGGTAAACGTCTGTGTCTGTGAGCACTGCAGTCTTTTCTCTAGATGCGGAAAGTATTAAGCAGGCCTTGTGCTCCACCTCTCCGAGATTATGCGTTCTTTCGTGTGGGTGCTTATCATCGTCTTTTCAGAGCATTCGAACTGAACTGGGAAAGGGTTATGGTGAAGGAATTCTGTCGCGCGCATATGCGAGTGGATGTGTGTGTGAAAGTACACAAATGTTTCATGGATAGCACACCCATCTCTCTCTCTCTCTCTCTCTCTCTCTCTCTCTATATATATATATATATATATATATACATATCCCAGGTCAGGTCAGGTCATTAGATCTGCTACTGGTAACCTGTAATCCAGTACAACCTGTTCAGGGTCGGGTTGCCGGCAACTAAACCGGCACTCCCACCGCTCCCTTGCGGGACTTGTGAGGTGGGTGGCTAGACACCCTTATGGAATTAAAAACGAGATCCATAAAAGGGCGTCGGCTCAGGAGAGCCACCGACGGCCATCTGGCTCCACCGTGCTGTGTGCATGCCACACGCAGTTGGCCCCCGGCGTGTGTCTACCCACGCATGCAAAGTCTGGATCCGGCAGAATCTGCAGAAGAAACCTATCGCTTCAACGGAGAGGAAGGCGGTTACAGCAACGCAGTGTGGAGTGCAGAGAGCAAGATGAGACACCGAAAGGATATCTTGGTCATCCACTGCATCCGTGCTCATCCTCCAGTCGTCTCGACTTAGTCTTGCCACTGGAAATTGGTGAACCCGGACGAGAGAGTGAGGCTGACGTTGCGCAACTCCTCTTCACTTTAAACAAATTCATCGTGCAAGTCATCAGTCAATGACCTTTCATCCTTCATCCTTTCATCACCCCCAAGTCCTGTGGCGACAGGCGAGCGACGAAACGACAGGTGTGGGTACACCGGCAGTCGCAGCCGCATACCTGCACGCAGGCGGCTCAGGCCATAGGGTCGTTCTTCATCGACAGGAGCAGCGATGGAGCTCGGCAGCCATCTGAGCGTCTGAGCAGCCTTCTTTAGGAATGCACTGCTCACCTCCCTGGCATGAGGAAGGGGCTAGAAAAGGTGCCCTAAAAATCGCCTGCTCCGTATCACCCTGGCCAGCATACCGCGGCTGGCGGGGACCCTACATCAGCGGTCGAAACAAAGAGAAAGAAAAGAAAAAAACAAGGATCGTTCCTCTCACCATTGGTGCTTGGAACATAAGGACTCTCCTGGACAGGAGGCGGACAGACCCCAAAGGAGAACGGCACCAGTTCCGAACTCGCCAGATACAACATCGACATCGCAGCTTTGAGTGAGACTCGGCTTGCAGGCGAAGACGAGCTCAATGAACGGGGATCTGGTTACACCTTCTTCTGGAGTGGACGAGGAAGCGAAGAGCGACACGAGGCTGGCGTTGGTTTTGCAGTAAAAACAGCACTTGTCAGCAAGCTAGCTGGAATCCCAAAGGGAGTCAACGATAGGCTTATGACCATAAAACTCCCACTGGCATCTGGCCAGAAGCACCTCACCATTGTCAGTGCCTACGCCCCAACCATGACCCACCCGGATGAAGTGAAGGCGAAGTCCTACGAGGGCCTTAACTCTGTCATTGCTGCTATCCAGAAAGCAGACAAGCTCATCATTCTTGGGGACTTCAGTACTAGAGTTGGCTCTGACTACATCTCCTGGGATGGAGTGATTGGAAAGCACGGCGTGGGCCACTGCAACCCAAATGGGTTGCTTTTGCTTCAGACCTTTGCAGAGCACGAACTGCTGATAACCAACACATTTTTCTGCCTCCCTACCCGTAACAGGACGTCATGGATGCACCTCGCTCAAAGCATTGACATCTCATCGATTACGTCATCGTCAGGAAAAAAGGATAGGTAAGAGGTACGTGTGCAAAGACCGTGTGCGGCGCCGAGTGTTCGACAGACCATCGCCTTGTAGCCTCAAAGCAGACTATTCGAATCCAACCCAAGAGACGCCCCCAAGGCCAGAAGGCTCCAAAACGGCTCAACATTGCTAAGCTGAAAAAACATCGCCATCAAACAGACCTTTGTAGAGCTGCTGGAAGATCGTCTGGAATCCGCATCTCTGGACAACCAGAATGTGGAGTCTGACTGGAGGACCCTGCGCGAGCTGATCTATAGTACAGCTTCAGAGACCCTGGGACCCATGACCAGAAAGCACAAAGACTGGTTTGATGAAAACTGTGATGAAATCAAGCAGCTTCTTGATGAGAAATACCGTCTGCATCAAGCCTACCTGAGCAACCCAAAGTCCACATAAAAAAAGGATGCATACAATGCCATCCGCAGGATTGTTCAGCAAAAGTTACGTCAGATGCAGGATAAGTGGCTGAGTGACAAAGCTGATGAGATCCGGGGATATGCTGACAGGCACGATATGAAAAGGTTCTATGATGCCTTAAAATAAGTCTACGGCCCCACATCCTCAGGATCATCCGCCCTCCTCAGTGCAGATGGGAATACCTTGATCACCGAGAAGGAGAAAATTCTCGAATGCTGGGCTGAGCACTTCAACAGAAATCGCCCTTCCTCCATAAATGATGAAGCCATAGACCGTCTCCCACAAGTCCCCATCAACGAAGCACTGGACGATCCGCCAACACTTCTTGAGACCCAGAAAGCAATCCGTTTGCTATCCAGTGGCAAAGCACCTGGCTCAGACTCCATACCAGCAGATGTCTACAAGGATGGAGGTACTGTGCTGACTGAGAAGCTCCATCAGCTGTACTCACTCATGTGGAAAGAAGAGACGATCCCCCAGGATTTCAAAGATGCCTCTATCATTCACTTGTACAAGTGAAAGGGGAACCGGCAAGCCTGTGATAAGCATCGGGGCATTTCCTTACTCTCCATCGCAGGCAAGATACTTGCCAGGATCCTGCTAAACTGCCTCACAGCACACCATGACCAAGGTCATTTGCCTGAGACCCAATGTGGATTCCGAAAAGAGCGCGGAACCACCGACATGGTGTTTGCTGCAAGGCAGCTGCAAGAGAAATGTCAGGAGCAAAATGCTGATCTGTTCTCCACTTATGTCGACCTCACTAAGGCCTTCAACACCGTGAGTAGAGAGGGAATGTGGAAAATCATGGCCAAGTACGGATGCCCTCGGAAATTTATTTCCTTGGTCAGCCAGTTCCATGAAGGCATGCATCCAGGACAATGGCGAAACATCTGCTCTTTTTCCTGTCACAAATGGTTTCAAGCAAGGCTGCGTCCTGGCACCAACACTGTTCAGCCTCATGTTCTCTGCAATGTTTACTGATGGCTTCAGAGATGGCGATGTTGGAATCGGCCTAAAGTACTGAACAGATGGCAAGCTGTTTAACCTCAGAAGGCTTCAAGCAAAAACGAAGGTCATGACAGACATCATCAGTGACTTTTTGTTTGCTGATGATTGTGCCCTCAATGCTGGATCTGAAGCTGGCATGCAACTCAGCGTCAACAAGTTTGCCACTGCCAACAGGAACTTCAGCCTACCATCAGCACGAGGAAAACTGAAGTTCTCCATCAGCCAGCCCCAGGAAAACCCCACGTTGAGCCCAACATCACAGTCAACGGTCAGAGACTCAGTGCGGTGAAGCGGTTCACATACCTTGGCAGCACACTGTCACGAAATGCGACCATCGACGATGAAGTGAACGTTAGGATTGCAAGAGCATGCGCACCTTTGGTAGACTCTATACAAATGTCTGGAACACAAGAGGCAATGGTCTTGAGACCAAGCTAAAGGTCTACAGAGCAGTAGTTCTCCCCACACTACTGTACGCCTGCGAAACTTGGACAGTGTACCAACGACACGCCAAGAATCTGAACCACATCCACACAACATGCCTCAGGAAGCTACTGAACATCAAGTGGCAAGACAGGACACCAGACATGGAGGTGCTTGCAAAAGCCACCCTTCCCAGCATCTTCACCATCCTGATGTAGTCCCAGCTTCGCTGGGCTGGACACGTGGTGCGCATGCCAGACCATCGGCTGCCCAAAAGGCTCTTCTATGGCGAGCTGCAACAAGGGAAGAGATCACACGGAGGTCAGAAGAAGCGCTTCAGAGATACTCTGAAAGTCTCTCTGAAAGCGTTTGATATCAACCCTGACTCTTGAGAGGAATATGCAGTGGACCGTGACAAATGGCGCGCTGCTGTGCACAAAGGCGCCAAGTTGTGTAAGGCCAACAGGACTGCTGCAGCTGTTCAGAAGAGGTAGGCCAGAAAGTCACGGGAAAACAAGCTCCCTGACAATGATATGCCTGTCTTTGTCTGCCCCAACTGTCAGCGAACATTTTGTGCGCAGATTGGACTATTCAGCCATCTGCGCATTCACAGATAGATTCATGAGCATCCCCCCCACCACCACCACCCTCTCCCCATCCCCCAGCTGAATGACCACGATGGTCATCATCGATCTCGATGGACACACACCGTATACATATACATATATATATATATATATATATATATATATAGATTAGATAGATAGAGAGAGAGATGTATATGTATGCATTCAGACCATTTCCATACAAAGGGAAAGAAGCGTCAAAAACCAGTCTTGGTTTAACTTTTAACCTTAAAAACTTATTTGCGCTGGAGCGAAGGTGTTAAGAGTGCGGAAATGAGTTTAAAAGTCTTTCAATAATGCCGACTCGAAGAAAGTCATTTTGCTGGTTCAAGATTTAAATAGTTCATTAATGCTGAAGTAAAAAATTCATTTGCTGGTTCAAAGGATAGTTTAGTATGCAGCTGTTTCTCACTGTACAGTTCTCCTATGGCTTGCTACCTGCTGGTGAGAAGCATTGTCATTGAAACTCCCCAGAGTTTGGCAGTGACTTTGGGACCTCTGTCTTGTAAAAAAAAAAAAAAAAAAAAAAGGAAAAAATTTAATTAAAAAAAAAAAAAGTATCTATGTTTAGATCGATCGAGCGAGCAAGATGGATAGACAGACAGATAGATAGATCGACAGATGGATAGACAGATGGATAACAGATAGATATATAGATAGACAGACAGATAGATAGACAGACAGATGGATAGATAGATAGATGTATCGCAACTTAAGTTCAGTTTACATGTAGACAACTCTTCCGTCACTGATGGGGCATGAATAACTTTACAAAGAACACACAATATATCTGCAGAGCGGTATAAACCCTTCAGAGAGGCACCTGTATTCTCTCTGAGAGAGACAGCCTTAAATGACAAAGGTATCGTTCCCTGTCATCTGATTTGATGCCCCGGCAATGGAAGTGAACTAAGTCTTATGGCAGGTGATCGAGAAACACCTGTCACTGCCCAGTACTGTTCTCAATCACAGCGGGAAAAAAATAAAATCACAAACCAGTTACTTCCCAAAGCTGCCCAGGGTGTAGAGCACTGGAATGAAACAAGAAGACAAAATGTATTGTAGAGATGGAGAGATAGATAGATAGATAGATAGTGCAGCGACGCACTCTCCCTGGGGAGAGCAGCTCGAATTTCACACAGAAAAATCTGTTGTGACAAGATAGAGTGATACAATATCTAATTTCAAAATGGAGGGGAAAAAAAGAGCAGCTAACGGCCAAAACAACCATTCCGTTATTTCAATTAAAAAACAAATAATAAATTTTAAAACAACTTTGCAAAAAACATAAAACAGGATATGTGAAATAGCAACCTTTCAAAGACTGCAGTTGTGGCCATCTGAATTCTCTCTGAGGGAGAAAGCCAACCGTATGGCTGATATGACTGCACCCTCGTCCGCTGTGGACATGTATTTCAGCATCGGCAATGAACTGTTATCCCCTGTGGCGAGTGACCCAAAAACACCAGTCATAGCTTTGTAGTGTTCTCTGTCATTGCGGTGAAAAGTCACAATCCATCGTCGGACTTCCAAAAGCAGCCCATGAAGAATGAAGTAGATAACAGGAAGACAAGAAGATATCCATCCTGATAGCTTGGGTGTGTGTCTTTCTGTGTAACCTCTTGTGGGTATACGTTTCATCCAGGCTTGGTAGTAGTTTTACAATCATGTTGATAGCTGTGGTTACTACCCTTCTGAGGTGAACAGGCGCTGTTCTACTTTCTCAACATTTTTTTTTTCCGGCTGTGTGTGTGTGTGTGTGTGTGTGTGTGTGTGTGTGTTTTGTCCATGAGAACTGATCAGTCCGTTGTTGTTGTCCAACAACTTCCCAAAGCAGCCCAAACAATAACACTCAAATTTAAAAGATCGATACTCTAACAAAATGTCTACAATCACTAGTATGTGTGACGAGACATTAAAAACGATTCCTCCTCCTCCTCTTCTTCCGCCTCCTCCAAAGCAGCCCATGAAGGATGTATTAAACAATAGGAAGAAACACAAGACATTCATTGTGATAGTTTGGGAATGCCTTTCAATGAAACCTCTTGTATTCACCATAGAGACGGACCAGTCTTGGTGATAGTTTTACTGTCATATTAAAAGCTGTGGTTACTACCTTAGAAAGGTTTCCGAACCAAACAGTGATAGCAAATGTCAGAACACTTTTAATGACTGCTCAACAGAAATCAACCATGTTTCAAAGTTTTACTCCAAACTTCTTTCTGAGGCAGTGTTGTGCTTTCGTAACAATTTTCCGTTTTTGTTTTAATTTTAAATCAACAGAAATTATCAAATTTGATCTTCTATTTACAAGTGATGCGTTGTTGGTTTCCGCTTTGAAATTTGTACCCTCAAATCCTGTTGAACAACCTCTAACCCATTAGTCTGCCCACCATCCAGCAACGGCAAAGATGTTGGGATAGAAATTTTTTTTTGTTTTTTTTTTGCCTTGCACACAAATCCGTTTCTCTCAGTCTCATAGGCATTTCCTTTCTATGACTGTCATTTCATTTCTTACTTTTTGTTAATTAATCATCGGCTTGAAACTTTACATTCATCATTCGTAATGAAGGTGACATTGACGGATACATGATGTGTGCCTGTATGTATGTAAGAACATAATTACGGACACACTGACTGACTGATTGATCGATTGAACAATTTAATTTTGATGCTTTGTGTACATTTCGATCGTTCGATTGATTTTATTTCAATTTTCGACGCGGCTTGGAAAAATTTCTTGCACGCGCATTATCGTGATGCAAACCGTTTCAACATTTTTTCTTCCTGTGTTTTCCTTTTAAGCTGCGTCACTGTGGTCCATATGTAAAAGAGTGGATTGAGGGCAGCATTGAGAGGGGGCATGAACACAACCAGGGTTCCATAGATCTTGTCTGATACAGTAACACCAGCAGCTGACATTATCGTAACCAGGCCTAATAAAAACCAGCAGAAAGCGGTCATGGCGGCCACTTTTCGCATCAGGTTGGCTGAGGAATAAACTGACCTCTTTGCAGGGTTCAAAACAATTCTATATTTTGGGGTAAGTTGAAAGATGATAATTTGTCCAGCTACAATCATCATGCTTACAATGAAATTGATCACCACAGCAACACTAAACAACCTGAACTCTTGATTAGACCTGTAATGCTGAAATAAAGCCAGACGACAAAGACCTGACTGTCCAGAGAGACCCCAGTGTGACAGTCCAGGAAGAAATGGTACCAGAGAAAATGATATTCCAGAGGACCAAATAAGCAAATATATAATGATAATTGAATGTTCATTAAATGAGAACATGCTTTGAGGGAAATAAAGAACGATAGTGTGATTCAAAGTGATGAAGAAGATGAAAAAAACGGATACCTGAATGGACAGAAAGAAAAGAAATCCATTCACCTTACAGGTCATGCTTCTGGTCCATGTTCTTTCAGACTGGATATATTGTCCATGTAATATTTCATTTGCTACACAAATAATACCAACATGACATCCCATGCACATATCAGCAAAGGTTCGTTGGGCATCGGTCATTAGGAACTTGTTTCCAAACAGTTCTCTGGTGGTCAAAGTAGGCAAAAAGCAAACGAAACTGCCAACAATGGCAAACGCGCTCACAATCCACATGAAAATTTTGTGCATTTCCAATGGAACTAATGTTCGACACGATGGAAGTACAACTTGAGGTGCTATGCACTTTATTGTGCTTCTTTGTTCAGGAAGTACACAGCAAAACCTGTAATCAGATGAGATGACATATCTTAAACGGCGTGAACCTTTAAACAAATCAAAAGGAAAGTCTCTCATTGGATTTTCTGATATGTCCACTTCTATCAGTTCAGGTAAGTTTTTAAAACCTCTTGCTCCAATAATTTGAAGGGCAGAAAAGGATATATTGACAGAGTTTACATTTGGTACGTATTCAGACAGTATACTGCTCATAACGTTAAGATATGTGTTGGACATGTCCACTCGTCTCAGTGAATAATGAATCTGCTTCAACCGTTTACTTGTCATTTCCAGTAGAGGGTTATTTCTTAAAGATATTTTTCTTAAATTAGGCAGCTTATGAATAACAGCAATATCAAGTGATCTCAGATGGTTGTTGTCAAGACTGATTGACTGCAGGTTGGTGAGCTTCACACCTGAAATATTATGCAGTGAGCAATGAGACAGTCTCAGATGAATAAGATTTATATAATTTGTAAAATCTGCCAATGTCATTCCTGACCCTGTGGCATCCACGTAGCGAAGTGAAGTTAACAGCTGATTGAGAAAGAAGTGACTACACCACAAAGAATAACCTTGACACAGACATCCCTCAGGACAAGTCATCTCACACAGCAGTTCATCATCCTGCTGTGGGCACTGACCCCAACCGTCACACAAATGATCTTCATGCACACAGACTTGGGAATCTCTACATTGATAGCAGTAAGGACAAACCACACTGTCACAGTTTTGTTCATCTTCTCCATAAATACAGTCGGAAAATCCGTTGCATCGAGTGTAGAGAGGAAGACAGTACAGCCAATCGGTTGCACAACGATAATGAGTTTCCGGACAAGAGTCCTCAGCTTTCATAACATGCTGTGTGAAGTAACCCGAACCATCTAGATTGATGTAAAAACGGTGCCGTTTTAGTTCATTCTTGGCTGGAAAATGCACTGTTTCTCCCTCTGGACATGTCGCTTCATCAGACTCGTCCACACAGTCTGAATATCCATTACACCGCTGACTGGGCAAAACACGCTGACTGTTTGAACACAGGAATCCCTCACCCGATGGTTCACAGAATGTTTCATCGCTGTTTTCTGGGCAGTCTTGTCTGAAGTCACACACGAAAGTGTAATGTACTTCTGTGATATCATCATCACAAAGAAACATGTCATATGTGTTCTTGAGGACCTTTCCAGAATGAGCTGTGTGAAGATTCCGTCCGTAACTCACGTTTGTAAACATACGAAGCTGTGAGTACCTCGCTTTCCCACAGTTGCTCTGGACATTGGAAAACAAAAATCCGTGTGAAAGTTGTTTGCCTTGACACACAATTAGTAATTGTCGTGTGCTCGTGAAAACGGATTGCTGTGAACTCACGTGAACTTTTAAAGGTGCAGAAGGAACCTTTCTGAGTGATGTGGGGTGCATTTCACACAAGGAATCATGACACATCACATTTTCAAGCTTAGAGTGGGAGGAAAGTACCATATTAAGGAAGGTTCCACTTCGGATCATCCTTGAAGGGTGATAAGGATTCGATATTCTAATGTGGTTCATATTGTAAATCAGTGTACTGTCAGACCATTTACGAAACTTACTATACATGAAGGGTACAGTGTCCCATCCTGTGGTATAATCTAAGCACATATCTATGTTACCAAAACGTTTGAGAAAATGTGAAGCGTGTTTCAGTTCTTTCCTTGATTTTATTGAAGCTAATTTTCCACCCCTACCTCTGCACTCAAAATCCCTAAGATAAGGAATTGTTGCCGTAGTTGACGTGAAAAATTTACTAAAACATTTGTTGTGTGAAGCCACCAGGCCTTGGCAGTTTGGACTGCTGAAGGGACAGCGTTCTGTTTCATCCTGACCATTGTCACACTCCAGCTTCAGGTTGCAGTCAAGATGATCCCGGAATTCCGAATAACTAGTCATAGAACAGTTGAACAATCCACTGGACAGTTTTGGGGGTGTCGCACTCTCAGGAAGAGTAGAAAAATAAAGTTTGATATTCAAATGTATGCCCAGGACATAAAACTGAACGTGAAGCTTTGACGTGAGAATGACATTGGCTGGTTTGAAATATTCAATGTTCAAAGGCTCCACGCTCTGCTGTGATGTGTTTCGTAGTTGGTACTTCACTACTGAGTACTTGTTCCATATAGAACGAATCCCAGGATAGGGAACCTGTTGAACACTGATCATAATGACGTGTCCAGTTGGTCCCTTCAGTTCAGTACTGATTACTTTCATGTCTTTCTGAAGAAAGGGATGTGTTCCCAGATATGGTACGGTCATATATCCAGAATGTTTAAACATATACTTTACAATTATCTCATTGTGTTTTATTTCATCAACATAAATGTTAAGTAAAGGATTATTTCTGTGATGAATGTAAAGATAATTTGTAGGTGATTGGAAAAACAGTTCTTTAAGTGTATGATACATGCATTTCACAGCCAGTCCTCCTCCTTTGTGCGACACTTTTGTTGACCAGTAACTGGTATCACACCAGTAGGATAAGACTTGCAAGTGTACCTGGACATGCAAATCTTGCGAAAGCTTCACACAGATGTTACAGAAAGTAGCAGAGTCACTACAGATGCCATAAACTACCCCCGTTTCTTGCATGTCATTTTGCCAGTCGTTTACACAGTTTGAATCATTGACCTGCAGCAGAAGGTAGTTTGAATTGTTTTGGTCAATGAGGTGTCCAATACCTGGGCATGCAGCCCTGAGTGTCGTAGCGCTGGTGTTGACAGTGTTCAGGATTCTTTCGTCTGTGAACGAGTCAGCAGAGACAAACAGAAAACGACACATTAGTCTGCTTTGTCTTTCATGATTATTTTTAGTAATCCATGGCTCGACACTATCATCATGAAATATTTCTTGACTTATATTTAAAGTGTGGCCATCTGATGGCTTCACAGAAAACATGTCTCAGAGAGAGAGAGAGAGAGAGAGAGAGAGAGAGAGAGAGAGAGAGAGAGAGAGAATTGAATATGCCACAGCTACTTTTAATGGAGACTATAATCGACAAGAGAACAGAATAACATGAAGAAAACCCCCACAAAATACAAAACAACAAACAACAACAACAACAACAACAAAGAAACATATACAAACTAGTAAACACTCGCTAAGGATCAAGACATTGAGCACATTGCAAGACAAAATGACAAATTAATGTTCCTTTGTCCAGACACCAATGCAAAGAAAACTTATACGTGAAAGATTTGTGAGATCTCTAGAAAGTAACAATGAAACATAACAAAAGGCCACTCCCAAATCTACTGGGCATGGGAGGGGGAAAAAAGTCATACCATTCGATTAATGGGTATTAGTATGGAAACGACACAAAATGAACAGTCATTCACGAGCGACCCCTGTGATCCTCGACAACAGTCCGGCAATGCTTGTTCGTGCTGCAGTGAGATTTTTCACCTGCTGCTGTGGAATCTTGTCCCACTCCTCCTGGAGAGTGATCGAAAGCTCAGGTAAGGTACGAGGCTGGTTGCCACGTGCTTACACGGCTCGTCCACTGACGTGATCAATGGGATTCAGGTCTAGAGAACGTGCCGGCCATACCATTCTTTTGATTCCCATACAGCATGAGGTTTGAAGTAACGCCTACCCCCGAAAACGGAGCATGGCTGCCTACATGTCGGGGTAAACACGGTCATGCACGTAAAAGCCCACTCGTGTACATCCAGGTTAACGTTGGAGTTGCAGCCCACGAACGAAGAAGAAGAAGTAACACCTCTCTATAGGCAGGTAGGGTTTTACTGCTGTGCTGTCCTCTTTTTGCTAGCAGTTCCATCAGTTCTTCATTGTCTACGTCAGACCAGTCCGTTTTCTTTTATGTAAAACCAAGTGATTCTTTGGAGGACTCTAAGCCTGCTGACTTGATATGGTTCCATCTGGGAATGGGTCCAATGAGCTGAAAAACGAGTAACATTAAATAAGTGGATAATGTGTTTATTTCGCAACAAATAAAACATATTAGTTGTAATTCTGTTCGTGATACCTGAGACTTAGGATATCAAACAACTCTACATGCCCTTGTTTGAAGTCATTTTTCTGCCATCAAATCAGTAAGTTTATTTAAAAGCGAAATCAGCCACGAGTATCATGGCGACAGAACATGAATTATCAGATTGGTTTCAAAAGTCCATGGCCAACTTTCCGTCGAGGAATGTGTCCGCAACAATTTACTTTCGAGATGAGATTTTTTAATTTTATTTCTTTCTTTATTTCTTTATTTTTTTTATAATTATTATTATTTTTTTAATAGATTTCACAACCTTTCTCGACCGCTGAGATCCCGTCCAATACGTCTGACGACTGGTGTTCTTAGGCCATCAGATATTGAAACAAAGCGACAAGCCAGCGAGATTTCAAGTTGTTTTTTCTCTGGAATGTGATGTCTGAGAATATTGGAAGAAATCTTATTACGCATCCATAAAAAATGCTGTAGAATACACATTACATAAAGTCTTCAGAGTTAGAGAGAGAGAGAGAGAGCGTCTGTTCAGGTGTTGAATTGTTTCTGGTTGATTAGGTCTGTGTGCATTTGTATTTTCGTGCAGTGTGATTACACAGTCTGCAATGAGAAGATGGCTTTTTCCGCCTTACAAAAAGTTCATTGAATTTGATTTGTTGTCAACATATCACCTGGTTTTCTAGATCTGCATCGTAGGACTGCCAATAGAAACGCCAAGATTGACAGTGTTTGCTAGTTCACACGTAATCTAAACTGTGTATTGGATGTTGTTGAATATTGTTAATAATATATTTGGTTAATCATAATATATTGGATAACTACTTGCACGCTTCGGATGCACTCGCTGTTGATCTGGGAGAAACACGAATTAATCCCTCCGTCCACAGTTTTCCTCCCGTCTTTCTGAAGCCTTCCAATCTGATCAGGACCATCCGCAGAGCCTCAGTGTGACGATGTTCGATTTGAGATGGCAAATACTATTTACATCGATCTTTACCCTCCTGATATACGAATGTCTTATTCACCGAGAACTGTGAGAGAGTACTTCCATTGTTCCTTCCAAGGTCAAAGAGCAAGTGAATTCAACCACACATTCTTTTGACCACTGGGCAACCATTTGGAGCTCTAAGTCAAGCCCTCTCCCAGCTTCCTATTCTTCAGGAATCAAACGTGGATGTTGGCAGGTGGTGATCATGAGATTACGAACTGGCCACCTGTTCAGGAAGATGAAACTGGCATCATCTGCCATCTGTTACTTCTTCAGACCTGTCCCCTCCTGAAGGGGCTAAGAGATATTATGTGACCAACACCAACCCCACTGCACACGAAGCTCCATGGCACCAGACGGGATTTATAGAGGACGATGTCATTCATCAGCCGGGCTAGACTGACACTGGGAAGAGACACCATGAAGAAGGGAAGTCTGTGTTCGTCACGGTGCTCCTAAGCTCTCCTCAAAACAGCTCAGTGAATAACCTGCTGCTGGCACATACGGGAGATGCCTCACCCATGTCAGAAGTGAATGACAGAGGCTTGCCACACAGCCGGGTGATAAAACCTGTACGCCTTCGTTACCAGTCAATGTGTGTCTCCCCGAAAGCTTCTCCTGCCCGACCTCGAGTCATGAACGAACAGCTCACGAGAGCTCATGACAGGCTTCATGCACTGCAGACGAAGAATGTTAAAAACTGCCTTAAAAAGAGTTCAGGGAAATTAAAAGAAGGGTGTCAGGCTATACGAAAAATGAGTCAGGCCAGGACACCATACAGCATCTTTAGACGTAAATCATTTATGATAATTTCGCGGACAAGAGAAAGTTTCAGAGTGACTTTTAAAGGATTTAGAACCCAAGGCCAAAGAGTGTTTGAAAATGTTATTCCAACACAGTGAAGAATCCCCCTCTTTTTAGAAGTGTCTTCACCATACAAAGAAGGTATTGCCATTACAATATTATGATCTATGAGCACGCAGTCTGTCAAAATGTTTCTTTTTAATAAAAGCAAAAAATACGTTTTTAAAAGATGAAATGAAATGAAATGAAATGAAATTATGGTGCTTAGAGCCTCGCCAACCACTTAAGCCATCTCAAGGCTATCGCCACGTTAATACCACTACAAGGGTAAAAAAACACCCAAAAACAAGCAATAAAACAAGTCACCACTTTAAGCTTTCCACTCAAAGTTTAAAAAACCTTCCATAGTTTAAAACCTTCAAATATGATTAAAAATGTTCACTTCTTTGAAGAAGTCCATCAGCGCCCACGGAGGGACATCACGAAACAAGATCTTCAAAGAAACCGCCGTGTAATGTCTGTGTCTAACGTCACGCAGATCCCACCAGTCAAGGAGCACGTGTTTCACGGTGAGAGGCTCATCACAGGGAATACATCGAGGGGCCTCTTCCCCCTTCAACAAGTAAGAATGAGTTTTAAAAAAAGAAAAGAAAAAAAGTGTGCCCCGCATACAGTCTACACAGCACATACTCCTCCTTTCTGTTCTTCACCCCCTTTTTAAAAGATAATCAATTAAATGGTCAGAATAAGAGTTCCATACTATCTATGGCACACATAAACTACGAAATCTGATTTTCCAAAGATGTACTGGCGTAAAATGGAAAATGATAATCTCTCCACGTCCACACATGTGTGATATGCCGCATTTAGTTTCCTTATGATACAAAGTTATCTTGGAATAAACTTTGAATCGAATGTGCTTTGTATAGCTACTGAGTTTATAAACTAATTTCAATGCAGGCCACAATGACAGGGAACTCAGCAAAAATCTGGCCTGTCACGTTTCGCACAATGTCATTTGCGAATCTCGATGTTATCTCTGAAATCTCAAACAGTAGATTGTTCTTCAATTTGAATTGCTAATGTTTTACTGCGAGTAGCACTGATTTAGAACCAAAACAAAATGAAATGCCGCATTGATAGCAAGATGAATAGTGGACCGATGATCCTAACAATTCGAATCACAAGTGATTATGGTGTGAAAATCGAAAATTCCTCCTACCTAAGGGTTTTGAATTAGGAACGAGGGATGCTGTTCCACTTTTTTTCATTCCAGATTCATCTGTGAAAACTTTCAATTGATTTGAGCAATGACACTCGTTATAACTATTATTTATTTCAACAATGAGTATTTTTTAGAATCTTCTTCAGAAACATAGTTATCTTGGCAGATTTATTTGTATTCACAATGGAATCGCTGGCGTTGGTGAAAGCTCAAAACCTTTCACATGCACTGAGCTGCCTCCGACACATCCTTTTTTTTTTATTCACTTATTTCAAGGCCAGTTTGAAAGCACTTTCATCGGATCTTGAGATGTTATAACGAGTAATAAGCATTATACTTAAAATCAGCATATAATTGGTGGCACTTTGCTGTGTTTATGTGTGTCAAGCAACACAAGTGAAAAACAACAACCAAAAAACAAAATAAACAACAACACTGATCCATATTATACGATAACTTTCGGAACATCATATGCATCAACACATTCCCTCTACAGTATTAATATGCATAATGTACTCCGAAGCATCCTGACATCACACAGCAGAGCAAAATTAAAAGTACCATCCTGGGAAGAGCTGAAATCCCCAGCAAATACACCCTGTTGAAACAGAGACGCATGCGCTGGCTCGGTCAAATGGTACAAATGGATGAAGGTCGGATCCTCAAGGATCTCGTTTACGGAGAACTAGTACATGGTAAACGTCCGCAGGCAGACACTAACTGAGCTATAAAGTATGCAAGAGGGATATGAAGGCCATAAACGTCGACCTGAAAACCAGGGAAGTTGAAGTCTTAGAACGGTCGGCCTAGAGCCTGGAATACGAAGAGCTGTTTGCCAGATCAACGTATGTTCAGAACTGCTTGTGCCTGAACCACCATCGTGTGTTTATACATGCAGAAGATCAAATATGTATGATAAACGCCTTGTAATCCATTTAATCACACGGTGGTTTGGAAACAATAACATACCCAGCATGCAATTCCCCGAAAACGGAGTATGGCTGCCTAAATGGCGGGATAGATAGGCAAAACGGTCATGCACCTTAAATGTTGCATGTCTGTCTGTGTATTTGTGCGTGCCTGAAATCCGATTGAATGACACATTAAACGAATGATGAGCGTCCATTGGCAGCTGTCAGCCGGCTAGGCAGCGTGTTGTGCAAATGAACCCGTGTTTGTAAAGCACTTAGAGCTTGGTCACAGACCGAGGGTAGACGCTATATAAATATCCATATCATTCATTCATCAAGGGACAGGAACAGTTTGCTCATTCTGATGCCAAACAAAGAGGTGTTTGATCATCTGACATTTATCACTAAGACGCTGGCGATGATGTATTCATTTTTTACTTTGCTCATATAAAGAAATCCTTTTGTCGTTTTTCCGTTGTTGTTTTTGTGATCTGTTGTTTATCTGATGTAAATGTGTGCGTACATGCGTGCGTGCATGTGTGTGTGCGCGCGCGCGTATATATAAAAATGAAGGTCATGACAGACATCATCAGAGACTTTTTGTTTGCTGATGATTGTGCCCTCAACGCTGGATCTGAAGCTGACATGCAACTCAGCGTTGACAAGTTTGCCACTGCCAACAGGAACTTCGGCCTTACCATCAGCAACTGAAGTTCTCCATCAGCCAGTCCCAGGGAAACCCCACGTTGAGCCCGACATCACAGTCAACGGTCAGAGACTCAGTGCGGTGGAGCGGTTCACATACCTTGGCAGCACATTGTCACGAAATGCGACCATCGACGATGAAGTGAACGTCAGGATTGCAAGAGCAAGTGCAACCTTTGGCAGACTGTGCAAATGTCTGGAACAGAAGAGGTATTGGTCTTGAGACCAAGCTAAAGGTCTACACAGCAGTAGTTCTCCCCACACTACTGTACGCCTGCGAAACTTGGACAGTGTACCAACGGCACGCCAAGAATCTGAACCACTTCCACACAACATGCCTCAGGAAGCTACTGAACAGCAAGTGGCAAGACAGGACCCCAGACACGGAGGTGCTTGCAAAAGCCACCCTTCCCAGCATCTTCACCATCCTGATGTAGTCCCAGCTTCGCTGGGCTGGACACGTGGCGCGCATGCCAGACCATCGGCTGCCCAAAAGGCTCTTCTATGGCGAGCTGCAACAAGGGAAGAGATCACACGGAGGTCAGAAGAAGCACTTGAGAGATACTCTGAAAGCGTTTGATATCAACCCTGACTCCTGGGAGGAATATGCAGTGGACCGTGACAAATGGCGCGCTGCTGTGCACAAAGGCGCCAAGTTGTGTAAGGCCAACAGAAGAGGTTGGCCAGAAAGTCACGGGAAAACAAGCTCCTTGACAATGATATGCCTGTCTTTGTCTGCCCCAACTGTCAGCGAACATTTTGTGCACAGATTGGACTATTCAGCCATCTGCGCATTCACAGACAGATTCATGAGCATCCCCCCACCCCACCACCACCCTCTCCCCATCCCTCAGCTGGATGACAACGATGGTTATCATCGATCTCGATGTACACGCACACACACACACACACACACACACACACACACACACATATATATATATATATATATTGCTTGGCAAGCTATCTTCAACAGCCCACATCCAATTTCATTTCATTGTTTTAAGATTATTATTTTGATCTGTCAAAGTTTCAAACTTCCTCTATGTTTGTCGCGACATTCTAGCTTAACTAACTTGTAACAAAAATGCCAAAAGCAATTTCTGTTGAAATATTTTCGGCAGTCACTTCCGGCAAGTCCATTTCTTTCTTCAATTTGTGATTGGCGGATCAAACGTGCATTTCCACTCAGAACAATACATGACTTTCTTGTGTTCGGGAGCGTGCGGATTTGCCCATGGTCATATATGCCCATGCGTTCGTGCGCACACTCGCCATGTTTTTCACACTTGTTTTTCACACTTAATAATAACAATAATAGTATTTATATAGCGCTGAATCTTGTGCAGTGACAAATCGAAGCGCTTTCACACCAGTAATTCACACGCATGCATAACTCTAAAACTGAAGAAAACTGAAGATAAGGAAGAGGTAGGGAGTAGGGCTATCTTGTGAAGAGGTGGGTTTTAAGGCCAGACTTGAAAGAGCCGAGTTCGGAGACCTGATGAAGTGAAAGAGGAAGTTCATTCCGAATATAAGGTCCAGAGACTGAGAAAGAACGGCGTCCAACAGTGGAGTGTTTGAATCTGGGTATCCATAAACAGAGTGGATCCGAAACCAGTCGAAGAGAGCAAGATGGAGTGTAGAGGTGAAGGCAGCCACAAAGATAGGAAGGGGCAGATTTGTGAATACATTTATAACATAAAGTGCTGATCTTATACTGTATTCTGTGTGAAACAGGGAGCCAATGGAGATGTTGCAAAAGAGGAGTGATGTGCTCAGATCTTTTCTTTCTGAGGACGAGTCTGGCAGTAGAGTTTTGTACGCGCTGGAGGGACTGAATGGATGAAGCAGGCAAACGAGACAATAGGGAGTTACAGTAGTCAAGGCGAGAGAGAATGAGAGAAACGACAAGTCTAGATGTTGCGTTGGTGGACAGATATTTCCGAATGGAACTGATGCGTCGCAACTGACAGAAGCAGGATTGACATGTCTGACTGATAAATTTTTGCATGGACAGTGTGTTGTCAAGGACGTGACGTCGAGGTTCCTGAGTGAGCTGGAAAGAGGGATGGATGTACTGCCAAGTTTGATTTTGTCAGCTGTGATGGAAGAGAGTTTTTGTTTAGTTCCTATGATCATTGCTTCAGTTTTGTCTGCGTTCAATTGTAACTTGTTTTTTTTTTAGAGTCATCCAGTTTTGAATGTCCAGGAAGCATTCAGATGTTTCTTGCAAGAGCGAGGGCAATTTTCTCAGGGGCATCAGTCTTCTGAAGTTGAGTGTCATCAGCATAGGAATGATGACTAACATTGTGGTGGTTGATAATTTCAGTGAGAGGAGCAGTGTGGTGGTGTGTCCATCGAGATCGATGATGACCATTGTTGTCATCCAGCTGGGGGATGGGGGGAGGGTGGTGGTGGGGTGGGGGTGAGGATGCTCATAAATCTATCTGTGAATGCGCTGATGGCTGAATAGTCCAATCTGCGCACGAAATGTTCGCTGACAGTTGGGGCAGACAAAGACAGGCATACCACTGTCAGGGAGCTTGTTTGCCTGTGACTTTCTGGCCTGCCTCTTCTGAACAGCTGCAGCAGTCCTGTTGGCCTCGCACAACTTGGCGCCTTTGTGCACAGCAGCGCGGCATTTGTCACGGTCCACTGCAGATTCCTCCCAGGAGTCAGGGTTGATATCAAACGCTTTCAGAGAGACTTTCAGAGTATCTCTGAAGTGCTTCTTCTGACCTCCGTGTGATCTCTTCCCTTGTCGCAGCTCGCCATAGAAGAGCCTTTTGGGCAACCGATGGTCTGGCATGCGCACCACGTGTCCAGCCCAGCGAAGCTGGGACTGCATCAGAATGGTGAAGATGCTGGGAAGGGTGGCTTTTGCGAGCACCTCTGTGTCTGGGGTCCTGTCTTGCCACTTGATGTTCAGTAGCATCCTGAGGCATGTTGTGTGGAAGTGGTTCAGATTCTTGGCATGTCGTTGGTACACTGTCCAAGTTTCGCAGGCATACAGTAGTGTGGGGAGAACTACTGCTCTGTAGACCTTTAGCTTGGTCTCAAGACTAATGCCTCTTCTGTTCCAGACATTTGCATTGAGTCTACCAAAAGTTGCGCTTGCTCTTGCAATCCTGACGTTCACTTCATCGTCGATTGTCACATTTCGTGACAGTGTGCTGCCAAGGTATGTGAACCGCTCCACCGCACTGAGTCTCTGACCGTTGACTGTGATGTTGGGCTCAACGTAGGGTTTCCCTGGGGCTGGCTGATGGAGAACTTCAGTTTTCCTCGTGCTGATGGTAAGGCCGAAGTTCCTGCTGGCAGTGGCAAACTTGTCGACGCTGAGTTGCATGTCAGCTTCAGATCCAGCGTTGAGGGCACAATCATCAGCAAACAAAAAGTCTCTGATGATGTCTGTCATGACCTTCGTTTTTGCTTGAAGCCTTCTGAGGTTAAACAGCTTGCCATATGTTCGATACTTTAGGCCGATTCCAACATCGCCATCTCTGAAGGCATCAGTAAGCATTGCAGAGAACATGAGGCTGAACAGCGTTGGAGCCAGGACGCAGCCTTGCTTGACACCATTTGTGACAGCAAAAGGAGCAGATGTTTCGCCATTGTCCTGGACTCGAGCCTGCATGCCTTCATGGAATTGGCTGACCAAGGAAATAAATTTCCGAGGGCATCTGTACTTGGCCATGATCTTCCACAGTTCCTCTCTACTCACGGTGTCGAAGGCCTTAGTGAGGTCGACATAGGTGGAGAACAGATCAGTATTTTGCTCCTGACATTTCTCTTGCAGCTGCCTTGCAGCAAACACCATGTCGGTGGTTCCACGCTCTTTCCGGAATCCACATTGGCTCTCAGGCAAATGACCTTGGTCAAGGTGTGCTGTGAGGCGGTTTAGTAGGATCCTGGCAAGTATCTTGCCTGCGATGGAGAGCAAGGAAATGCCCCGATGGTTATCACAGGCTTGCCGGTTCCCCTTTCGCTTGTTCAAGTGAATGACAGATGCATCTTTGAAATCCTGGGGGATCGTCTCTTCTTTCCACATGAGTGAGTACAGCTGATGGAGCTTCTCAGTCAGCACAGTGCCTCCATCCTTGTAGACCTCTGCTGGTATGGAGTCTGAGCCAGGTGCTTTGCCACTGGATAGCAGACGGATTGCTTTCTGGGTCTCAAGAGGTGTTGGCGGATCGTGCAGTGCTTCGTTGATGGGGACTTGTGGGAGACGGTCTATGGCTTCATCATTTATGAAGGAAGGGCGATTTAAGACACTGTTGAAGTGCTCAGCCCAGCGTTCGAGAATTTTCTCCTTCTCGGTGATCAAGGTATTCCCATCTGCACTGAGGAGGGCGGATGATCCTGAGGATGTGGGGCCATAGACTTCTTTTAAGGCATCATAGAACCTCTTCATATCGTGCCTGTCAGCATATCCCTGGATCTCATCAGCTTTGTCACTCAGCCACTTATCCTGCATCTGGCGTAACTTTTGCTGAACAGTCCTGCGGATGGCATCGTACGCATCCTTTTTTGATGTGGACTTTGGGTTGCTCAGGTAGGCTTGATGCAGACGGCGTTTCTCATCAAGAAGCTGCTTGATTTCATCACAGTTTTCATCAAACCAGTCTTTGTGCTTTCTGGTCATGGGTCCCAGGGTTTCTGAAGCTGTACTATAGATCAGCTCACGCAGGGTCCTCCAGTCAGACTCCACATTCTGGTTGTCCAGAGAGGCGGATTCCAGACGATCTTCCAGCAGCTCCACAAAGGACTGTTTGATGGTGATGTTTTTCAGCTTAGTGATGTTAAGCCGTTTTGGAGCCTTCTGGCCTTGGGGGCGTCTCTTGGGCTGGATTCGAATATTCAGCTTCGAGACTACAAGGCGATGGTCTGTCCAACACTCGGCGCCGCACATGGTCTTTGTTAACCGTACATCTTGCCTATCCCTTTTCCTGACGATGACATAATCGATGAGATGCCAATGCTTTGAGCGAGGGTGCATCCATGACGTCCTGTTACGGGTAGGGAGGCAGAAAACTGTGTTGGTTATCAGCAGTTCGTGCTCTGCACAGGTCTGAAGCAAAAGCAATCCATTTGGGTTGCAGTGGCCCACACCATGCTTTCCAATCACTCCATCCCAGGAGATGTAGTCAGAGCCAACTCTGGCATTGAAGTCCCCAAGAATGATGAGCTTATCTGCTTTAGGGATAGCAGCAATGACAGAGTGAAGGTCCTCGTAGAATTTCGCCTTCACTTCATCCGGGTTGTTCATGGTTGGGGCGTAGGCACTGACAATGGTGAGGTTCTTCTGGCCAGATGCCAGTGGGAGTTTCATGGTCATAAGCCTATCGTTGACTCCCTTTGGGATTCAAGCTAGCTTGCTGACAAGTGCTGTTTTTACTGCAAAACCAACGCCAGCCTCACGTCACTCTTCGCTTCCTCGTCCACTCCAGAAGAAGGTGTAACCAGATCCTTGTTCACAGAGCTCGCCTTCGCCTGCAAGCCGAGTCTCACTCAAGGCTGCGATGTCAATGTTGTATCTGGCGAGTTCGGATGCAACTAGTGCCGTTCTCCTTTGGGGTCTGTCCGCGTTATCTCTGTCCAGGAGAGTCCTTATGTTCCAAGCACCAATGGTGAGAGGAACGATCCTTGTTTTTTTCTTTTCTTTCTCGTTTCGACCGCTGATGTAGGGTCCCCGCCAGCCGCGGTATGCTGGCCAGGGTGATATGGAGCAGGCAATTTTTAGGGCACCTTTTCTAGCCCCTTCCTCATGCCAGGGAGGTGAGCAGTGCATTCCTAAAGAGGGCTGCTCAGACGCTCAGACGGCTGCCGAGCTCCATCGCTGCTCCAGTCGACGAAGAACGACCCTATGGCCTGAGCCGCCTGCGTGCAGGTCTGTGGCTGCGACTGCCAGTGTACCCACACCTGTCGTTTCGTCGCTCGCCTGTCGCCACAGGACTTGGGGGGATGAAATGATGAAGGATGAAAGGTCATTTTGGATGACTGATGACTTGCGCGATGAGTTTGTTTAAAGTGAAGAGGAGTTGCGCAACGTCGACCTCACTCTCTCGTCCGGGTCCACCAATTTCCAGTGGCAAGACTAAGTCGAGACGACTGGAGGATGAGCACAGATGCAGTGGATGACCAAGATATCCTTTCGGTGTCTCATCTTGCTCTCTGCACTCCACAGTGCACAGTGTGAAGAGATCAAGGCCTAAAACAGATCCTTGTGGGATTCCATGTTTGATTTTAACAGGTTCAGACTGGAAATTATCAATGATGACAGACTGGAATCGATCAGTGAGATAAGTTTGGTGCCGTTGATGCCAAATGTAAAATGAAGACGGGAAAGAAGGATTGAATGGTCTATCGTGTCAAAGGCGGCTGACAAGTCGTGAAAAGTGAGAAGGGAAATTTTTTCCTGAGTCGGACGCAAGCAGTAGATCATTCAGGATGTGAAGGAGAGTGGTGCGAACATACACACATACACTTTACCATCACTGGCATAAACAAGCATATTATAAACACAAACGTTCATAAACCGCACATGTACACTGGGCACACACGCACGCACACACATATACACACGCGCACATATGCACACATACACATGCGAGCATGCACAAAACACACAAACGCGCAAACACATGTACATGCGTGCGCACACAAGCACATACACACGCACGCACGCATGCACTCTCACTCCCTCAACCACTTTCACACACGATCTCCATCTTTGTCAAGATGCTGGAGCTGTTGGTAATGCTGCATTCAAAGGACATGACCGTTACTTCAGTTGTAACATTCAGTGGATTTGCAATTCCAGGCCATAGACACTAATAATTGAGTCTATGTTCCAGGCTGATTTAACGTCAGCTGATTATGTTCCAATACACATCATGACTGCAGTTCGTAAACGTTAATTTTCCTGTGCCTTTGACATATCGAAATCTATAATTTACTTAATTCTGAATCTTCTGACACCACATATATGTTAAAAACAATTCTTGTTTTAAAGTTACAGGCAGACAAATATATGTGTTTTTTTGTGTTTTTGTTTTTTACTGTGGCTGAATAATCAATATTGCATGACGTCACTCCTCCACTCCCCATACTTCTCTTTGTTTGAGTCATGCAGAAAGAAAATACGAATTTTCCTGTGCCTTTTTCATATAGCAATTTTAAGTTTATTCAGTTCTGAATTGTTTGATACCACATAAATATTCAGGATAATTCTTGTTGTTTAAGTCACAGGCACACAAATATGTTTTTTCATGAGCCAATTTCTCCATTTCTACTTCTGGGGCACACGAACTTAGAAAAAATCATAGAAAAAAACTAGGACAGATTGAGTCATTCTGTTTTTCGTTTGTTTGTTGTTGTTGTTATCTGTGATTTTTAAACTTTAAGAAGGTATACAAATGTAAACAAATGATAAATTCCGACAAGTCGAGATTTTGCGTGTTGCGTCACATATGTCAAAGTTTCCTTTCTACAGTGGTAAATCATCCTCACTTGCTGACACGTGGGAGCGCACTTTTATTGGAACTGCCATGGCCTGAATAAAATTGTGTATGCACTTTCTAAAGTTTCGTTTCCTCAGGGAGGCACCCCTGTGTTCGGACAAATCCATATACGCTACACATCTTTTTTGGGTGTGCGTGCTTGTCTGGGCATCGTGGGCATGCAATGACAGCTGCACACGTTGTGTTGGTGTGGTGCCAACCTCTTGCGCGCTGGGCCTTTCCTTACTCATTTCGGTGGGCTACTCGGATTCAGCAGGTTGACCTGCTGCTCTGTCGTCCTCCTCAGTCAGCCCCAGCACATCATCTCTCCTTCACAATTCGCTACAGACCATGTGTCCGTCTTGTAGGCACTGGCTACTTTTAATTTGCTGTTTGTTTTGTTTTTGATTTTTGTGGAACAGTGAGGCGGTGAACATACCGAGTTTCAAATCTGATCGCAGAGGTGTATTCGGCACAGACATAAACACAAATCTGCAGCCAGCCTCGAAAAGTGTTCGCTGTCCAATAGGGTTTTTCGCTGTCTGTTGCGAAGCGAAGACCACCTCTCCATACCCACTTTCTGGAGTGCGGTTTCAGTGTCCTTGTTGTCTGTACTGAGTGGTATGTTGTTTACCCATAGTTTTTTGATGGGTTTATCATCTGACTGGTCTCTAATTGCGAATGGATTCTTGTCCATGCTCCCCCGAACATGATCTTCTCCAAACAGAACTTGTCCCAGGTTTATTCATTTCTCGGATACATCCGCCGCAAACTGCGTACGCGTTGAGCACTTCTGAATTGTTCGCCGACCACAAACCGCTTCTGCAGCAACACATATGTCGCATTCTGTGGGCGGGGACTCATAGTCTGGCAGGGCTCGCGCGTACATCAACGTTCACTGGGGCCATTGGCTGGGCCCGCGATGCTGTAGCCGTGGTGACTCAAGCACTGAATGCTCATATACTTTCAATTTTCTTTTGTCTTCTCCACACAGAAAATGTTATTGGGAGAAACAATGCGCAATGCCTTATTCAGAGAACTAAACAAATACCTACAGCATATCATTATCATGGTGTTTTATCAAGAACATATAGACAAGTGCACGCTGCACACGGGACCTCGGATAATATCATTTTGTCCGAATGACAAGACAGTTTGATTTTCAAGCTAAACCTGGGAGAAACAGCAGGACCGAGATTCGAACTCAGACCCTCACGGACACTGTATTGGCATATAGGCGTCTTAACCATTCTGCCATCTTCGTCCTCAAAAGCATTTCTCTGCGTTGTTCAGGTGTGGAGGGAAGTGAATCTGGCCTTATGTCCACATTAATCACTCATCCCCCCAATGCTAATTCCACAGAAGGGGAGGGGAGTTATTTAGCACTAATGCCTATATACACCCTACCCTCAACCAATTACTTTGCTAACAGTAGAGGGGGGAGTAGATTTGGTATAATGCAGCCATGTAGAGTCACCATCCCTAAATAATTTGATACTTGCAGAAGGGGGGAGGGTTTATTCGTTAATTCGGGCCTAATGCCCAAAGAAGAGGAAGGAAGAAGCTCTGGCCTTGTGCCAACATACACTCTACTCCAAACATGAAGTTCACGTAAGGGGGGTTGGAATGAAGTGATTCTGGCCTCATGACCGTTTAGTTCATCTCTGTGTGGAGTGGCATTGCCTCAGTGTGTCGGCTCTGTTACATGAAAAACATCATCAATAACAAGACAGTAACAAAAGGTAACATCTCTCTGAATACATTATCATGTGCCAGCGTGACAGCAAAGATTTACCTGTCATCAGAGAGACGCTTTATGCAGAATGTTGGATTTATAATAGGTTGAAATCAACATTGACATAGCACCTTACCATCGCAAACGAACAGTTAAGCAAACGGACCCTCTGTACAACCAGACTCCTTTCACTCTATCAAAAACATTGATAACAACATTGATTCTCAACCATCCTGGTTGACAAGCTCGATTCCTTTACACTACTGACTGGTGGACCAGAGGTAAACGGTACCAGATCAAGTGACAGAGACGGCCAAATCAGTTCTGGTCCAAACACGAAGACTAATTACTGCTGTTGAAATGAAAAGCATGAAGCATTTCAATTCAAGTGACAGGCCTTCATCGACTGATAACATGACCTTTATTGTTGCTTACTCTCGCGCTGTAGCGTGCGGGTGTGGATGATGTGGGATGCTGATGACACACACAGATTTCTGCCACAATGGATAACTTTGAAATGTAATGTTTAAATTACTTACATTACAAAGTTATATCATTATATCTATATCTAAATAGATCATGTAACGTATTTTGATGACGATGGACAGACTTTTACAAAGCAACTCTCCTTCATGCATGTGTACACCCACACATTCACAAGGTAATTTACAGTTGTTGTTTTTATAAGAAGTGTAACGCATAAATGCAATGAGTGCTGACTTTCTGTTCTTAAACGTATGACTTATCTTGTATGTTTGCGCTACGCCCGGAACATCGTCTTTACTCTTATGTGTACGGGACTTAAGTCACCATATTCTATCCCATACTTCGTATGTCCCAATAATATCAACGCACAGCACCTTGGTTGAAGTTAAGAAACCTGCGACGTCGATGATGTTCTTGATATGAGCACACAGAAGCAACCGCTCATATGGTGCATTGCGACGTTGACGAAAGTTCCACTGTACACGGTTACTGCCTTACACAAATGTCATCGATCATATAGCGCTGAGTGACATTGATGACTGTTTCTGTTGCACACAGTTCTTGTCTTATAGCGATATACAGAAGTGCCCATTCTTGTTGCACACGATACAGACGAAATGTTTCTCTTACAGCATTTATCAAACTTGACTCTTCGAATTATCAGACGAGGTTGTGTAACGATAGTAAATAACAATGATTTTCAATGGACAATCCTAAACGGATGTTGAGATGATACTTACAAGATGGAGTTATGTCAATGTGTCGGAGACGAAATGTCAGAGATGAAAGTCAAAGACGAAAGATCTGCAAACAGAACAGTGTGCACTCATAAACGTGTATGCCTGCACTTACATTGAGTAATTCCTCTATCACCCATCCATGTATCTCCTGATCTCATAAGTTACTCTACGTGACCTTCAGTCAACCTGAGGCCAGTAACACGGTTACATGGTGTCAAAGTTTACAACAGCACAGCTCGATCTCCAAGGTCGATATTGCCTCGATCAGAGCTGGAACAAATCTTCTTCTTTCTTTCTTTTTCTTTCTTTCTTTCTTCTTCTTCTTCTCTTCATAGTGTCAGTCCAGCCCATCTGATGAATGACGTTATCCTCTTAAGTCCTGTCTGGAGCCTCGGAGCTTGGTGGGTTGGGTTGTCGGCCAACCGGAATTTCTGGGCCCCTTCAAGAGGAAACAGGACTGAAAACTGCGTTCTGGTGTTTGGTCTTCGAGACCACAGGACTGAGTGGAGGATGGTGCCAGCTTAATTTTCCTGGACAGGAGGGCATTTGGACGGGACAGCAATGGCCAGTTCGTAATCTTATGATTGCCACCTGTTGCTAACGTTCAGGAAGGTGTTATGCATCCGTTGTGGTTCTCGGTTTCGGCCTTCACGACGGTCTTCTTTTCTGACGCTGTTTTCTGAAGACAAGTTGTCTTGCAATGGATACCAGCCCTGTCGGAATCCCAGGCAACGAAGCAGCAGATCAGCTAGCCAAACTCGGAGCAAGAGGAAGTCAACCAGAAAATAGTGTCAGCTGAAGCAGACACAATTAGCGTACGATTATGTCGCCAAGATCCTGCTTTATCGGATCGTGGTGTCCTCAATTTTTGTATCGCTATAAGCCTCAATTCTCTTACCTCAAACAGATCTGAGATTGGGATGGTACTGCCATCCACAGGTTATGAAAGTGGTCCGACGGTTTATCACCTAGCAATAACTATATTGTCGTGACTGGCCCAGTGTAAAAAAGCGGAGTATAGTTTATTATCATATCTATCATATCTTTTATTCATTCATTCAATCACTTTTTCTCGACACGCAAATTTCTGGGACACTTACTGCCTCCGAGGAGGAGAGAGAGACAGAATTAAAGAGCATAAAGACAGAGCCAAAACAGAACTCCGCGAAATGCAAGACAATACCAATGCTGGGAGAGGGTAGCAGAGATCAACAATTCCAGGATGTTCAGTATCATTGAGGCCCTCTGTGGGCCCACAGGAGCACCGACAGCCAATCTGTTCCCAGTCGATGGCCATGATGTTATAATCATAGCCAACTGTCAACACACAAAGTTCTACAACCCAGCAGTGGCCTCACAAATGGGCCATTTTCTTAAGAGGAGATGCCAAGGTTCGAAGATGATGAGGAAGAAATGTTAAAACAAACATGGAGTGTGATTCTTTCTGTTTGAAGCCATTACGACAGTTTTTGAACAATGTGGATATCATCTGTGTACCACTTGTGGCTGCACACTGAACGATGAACCAGCTGACCAGTACAATAGCTCCTATGCTAAATCTTGAGCGTGTCTGTAAGAAAGAGACGATGGACGATCTGAAGTTTGGATAATATTTGTTGAAACGCTTTGCAGAATTCTGGAAGGAACCGCATTCTTTGCTCAAGCTGCCCGCTTCCGCCATACTATGATTCCAAACCTGTCCTGTTTTTCTTTCTTTTCTGTTTTTAATGCCGCGTTTTCCACGAGTTTCAGTGACACTGATTCTGCGCCGCACACCCCAAAATGTCATAGCAACAGCATTTAACATGGAGCTATCAGATATATATATATATATATATATATATATATATATATATATATATATATATTTTACTAAGGTATGTGACGAGCTCAGAACATTCAGTGTAAGGCCGCCCACCTGTATACACATAGTTACACGTGTTTACACACACGCTTTTGAACCGAACCTTCAGGATGATGGTCAACAATAATTCGTAAGGACGTACTGATTATACAACTAAAAGAATCTGGATGTTATAATCAAAAGAAACTGAGAGAGAAAGAGAGAGCAACATATGATTAAGTGCATTTCGTTTATCATTTTATGGATAATCGCCCCACCCCCTACCACCCACCCTCCATTCTACCCTCCCCTCTTTTTTACGGCGAACATATCATTATATGACACTGATGCTATATCATTGCAAATGACAGTAACATGGTTATATTACATTTTATGAGTCGTACGTGTCATTTAATCAATATATCAGCAACATACATTCATTTACAATTCACAGAAAAATAAATCATTTAGCTGAACATCAAGAATAGAACAGAAAAATCTCTCTTAATCGATCGTGCATCATCTTGGAACTTTGAACAACTTCGTTTTAGTTGCAGTTTATATTCGTACTGATTTGCTGGTGTGTGTGTGTGTGTGTGTGTGTGTGTGTGTGTGTGTGTGTGTGTGTGTGTGTGTGCGTTCGTGCGTGTGTGTGTGTGTGTGTGTGTGTGTGTGTGTGTGTGCGTGTGTGAGTGTGTGTGTGTTTGTACATGTGTGTATGCATGTTTGTTTGTTTGCTTGTGTGTGTGTGTGTGTGTATGTGTGTGTGTGTGTGTGTGTGTGTGTGTGTGTGTGTGTGTGTGTGTGTGTGTGTGTGAGTGTGTGTGTTTGTACATGTGTGTGTGTGTTTGTTTGTTTGCTTGTGTGTGTGTGTGTGTGTGTGTGTGTGTGTGTGTGTGTGTGTGTGTGTGTGTGTGTGTGTGTGTGTGTGTGTGCCATCATCAGTTAGGCTGACAGTTTGAGACGGATTCGAATGAAAAGGAAGCTTTATGATATGTGTGCAGATTTTAACAGTTTCCGCGGAATTATAAAACGCCCATTTCCTATTATCAAGCCAAAGAAACAATCTTGAAATAGGCACCGCATAGAAGAATGATGTTTTTGAGGTTAGGAACAGGTCAACTGGAATCCAGTCGATACACATGGGAAAAACACAACTGCCAGTTTTCGGAATCATTCTGATTTTTCAAAATTGTTTTTTTTTGTGTGTGTGTGTGTGGTTTCATTTTTCCTTAATCTCTCTTTCAAAGTAGAGAAAAGAGATAGTCGACAATGCCACTGTGTGCGTGTCCGTATGTGCTTTATATATATATATATATATATATATATATATATATATATATATGTGTGTGTGTGTGTGTGTGTGTATGTGTGTCTGTGTGTGCTTCTGTGTGTGTCTGTGTGTGTCTATGTCTGCGTGTCTACGTATATATATAAGTTCTCTCGGCGGTAAGGAAAAAGGAAAGAAAGAAATAAAAGTGGAACGCAGTGGCAACATCCCCTGTTAAAACCATGCTGCAAGTGGTGCACGGAGAAGCCATCACTCTTGATCAAATCACACAGGGGTTTTTCTCTTGACTCACTTTTACGAACAATTTGGGTTCGTTCGGGTTCAGACGATTTCAGACCGTTTTTTTTTCTGTCGAGACACTAAAACGATTGAAGGATATCGACAACAGTGAGTATGCTCCGCTATGACACAATCCAGAAAATGTGTGGGGTGCAAAATGTCCAAGTAACACATAGTATGTGTCAGTTTGAAATTGCTTTGTGATGCTTGGGAATTTTGCACATCACACATATATTATATTCATGTACCTTTGTTTTTCTTTGTCAAGCTAAACCTAAGCCTACATAAAGTGCTAAGAATTATCAGTGTACTCATTTCTCGATCCTATGGTGGAACCAGATACGAGATTTATTATTACGCATTGTTGACCATGTGTGTTGATTAAATCTCCACTGAAATGTGTTTTCTTTGGATCACACACACACACACACACACACACACACACACACACACACACACACACACACACGTTTTTTTTTCCTCTCCCGTCACATATATGTACGTGTTGGCAGTATTTCAAAACATCAGAATGCTATATTAGAGTTTTCACGTTTTGGCATTGTTTGATGGCTTGAGCCATG
>NC_134894.1:34701748-34749248 GCF_041734735.1 Babylonia areolata
ACTCTGTCAATGTTGTGCCATAACTGAGTGCCTCGCAAAACTGTTTCCACTTGTCATGTTTGGCCTCTTGAGCATTGACTTCAAACTGTTTTGTTTTTTCTTTCATTTTTGTTTCAATTTCTTTGTCTGGAGAAGGCTTTGTTCTTTCTTTTTTGCCAAAGTTTGACAGCCACATGTTTTTTGGTTTTTTTCTATCCAGGCTCTCTCTGTATCAGTATTCCACCATGGGGACTGAAAAGTTTGCTCCCAGTTCAACGTCGTTCTTTTGTTTCTTCTGCGTCTTAATTTTTCGATGATGGTTGTCTCTTTGGTTTCATACTGAAATGGATTAGGCGGTTTCATACAGGGTTTATCTGATAGTTTCTGTAGACTGTAAACTACCGGGAGGTTATCACTACCTTGGTGCGGAAGCGTCTCTTCATTTATTCCTGCTCTGAGTTTTGGAGATGTTAGAGCGATGTCAATCACACTGACACTGTCCCCTTGTCTTGTTCCAAGGCGAGTTGGGGATGTGGTTGTTAATGGGCTAAGAAGAATTTCTGCTATCATTCCTTCAAGAGGGAGTCATTGTGGGTTGGTATTCAGCTGGTCCCATAACTTCGATCTTGCATAAAGGTCTCCACAGATAATGACAGTCTCCAAATTCGTTCTCTATTTCCTCTAAAAAGGCACAATTCGCTTTTGGTGTGCAGGTTCCTGGGCGAAGTTATGCATTGATGAGCACGATGGTTTTGTAAATTCCGTCAGGTTTTTCAAGACGCACACCCACTAGTTCACATGAGTTCCTACACCATTTCTCTAGATTTATGGTGGAAACTTTGTTGTTTTTAGATTTTTGTTTAGTATGATTGCTACTCCTCTTCCTTCATGCCTTTGAAAGACTGTGAAATTCTTAAAATTCATTGGTCTGTCTGCGCTTGTCCTGGTTTCTTGGAGACATAAGATCTCAAAATCATATGCCAATTTTTCATTTGTTGAGATTCTCATTCTCGCACTGGAGCAATTCCAACTGCCTCTGCTTTTGTCATTCTGCCTCCTAAGCACGATCTTTTCTCACCTCTTTTGCCGTGCCTGTCTTGGGGTTTTGGGGATCTGAATTTATGTCTCGTGCAATGCAGCTGATCCCCGAGATGCACGCGATACAGAGTTTTGTTAGTACCCATAGAAGGGTGTTCTATGTGGTGAGGGAAAATATTCGATCGCCGTGACAGAGCCTCTTATCAGGGAAGGGCAATGGATGTCCATCTGTGTGGAGTCCGTCAGCCTGGAGTCGTCCTAAGGCCAGACTGCATATAGTTAGTGACTGTTTAACCCAACACCCATTCATCCCTTTGGTACTGTATGGAAGCCGTGGGATTGCCAGTATTTGTTATACATATAATGTCTATAATAGTAATGAACTGTTTCATTTTCGGATGTTATTACTGCTAAAACGCTTCCAGTATGATTTTATGAGAGTGACATGGTGAAGTGTCGTTGGTCAAGCCATGATATGCTTTGTCTTTTATAGTGTGTAGTAGTTGTTGGATCAATATCAGTCATTGGTTAAAACCATCTGATATGAATCGCAGTCTTGTAACTGTCATGTTTTTTATCATGCCTTTTCCTCTCTGGCTTTCTCTGCATGATAAGTG
This sequence comes from Babylonia areolata, assembly GCF_041734735.1. Classification (NCBI taxonomy): domain Eukaryota; kingdom Metazoa; phylum Mollusca; class Gastropoda; order Neogastropoda; family Buccinidae; genus Babylonia; species Babylonia areolata. The sequence continues at coordinate 34,703,383 of NC_134894.1, forward strand.
ATACATCTGAGGTATTTTGAGACAGTATAAGCACCACATAATCTATACTGTCCATGTACTTCAGTAAATCAACATAAGCCACTTCTTACTCCTTTATTCAAGTATACTAGAAATGCCATTTGCTGTCACTGATTGGTCTTCACACATATGCTTTTTATGTTGTTGCTATTTCAAAACCCAGTGGTATTCATTTCATTGTAATATGTACACATGCACTTACTAACCTCTTGCATCTCTGGCAATGTACTCACGACATTCGTTTGTGTCTTTTTGAGGCACTGTTCTTTTTTTCTCTCTCCTTAAATATTGTAAATAAAATAATAATGTGACTGGTCTGTGTATCTCCCTGGCTTGCTTGTGAATCCTTTCTTTCTTTTGATCCTTTTAATGCCTCCCATCCTTTCAGTTCAAATTCCTTCCAAAGAAATCCATCACAATATCAAAGAACCTACCTTAACCACCCAGTTAACATAGATGTTCGCTCCATCACACAAACAACAACAACAATAATATATTTAAAAAAATAATAACAATAACAAAAACAATGATAATAATAAGAATGTGATAATGATGACTATAAAAAATAATAGTAGTAGTAGTAGTAGTAATTGTTGTGGTAATATAATAATAATAATAATAATAATAATAATAGTAATATTTCCCTCTGAATGTGTCGTTATCACTATGTCCAGCAGCTCTACATGTTGATAGCGCTACTGTTTTCAATTTTGTCGTCTCAATTGCGCTAAGTGTCAGTGGCGCTATTTTTTGTCAACCTTATGCTCTTTTTACTATGTGTTGATAGCACTATTTTTTGCGACCGTTCCAAACGCTTGTTACTACGTTTGATTGGCGCTGTAAAACGGATGTAGCCTACGGCTACGTTCACACTAATCCCAGGCCAGTTGCTGACACTGGCCACCATCCGTCTCCAGCCATCACCTGCCAGGTATTTGATTTGTGGCGTGAATACAAATGAGACAGATGACTGATCCAAGACATGAAACACCTCAATGATACTGGCAACGTGAATCCCAATGGTATTCATAAACCTTTGTTTTTTACGTCTGGTGGGTGCCATGTTGTTTCTAGCTAACAGCTGCCTGTATCTCACCGAAATGTGTTGCTGTGTCAGGCTGACGGCAACTGGCTATCAGCAGCTGGCTGGGCTTAATGTGAATGTCACCTACTGCTACCGGAAATACTTGCACTCCATGCAGTGCAGTTCGCGCTCATTGTCTTTCGTTCTTTGTTCTTCGCTCTGAAAAGGAGGGGGTCGGGGTGGGGGAGAGGGGTACTGGAGTCTGGAGGATGGTGAAGAAAGGAATACTTTGTATACGAAATTTACCCTAATACCCTGAGATGAAAAAAAAAATTCTTTAACGAAAACTAAAGTCAGTTACGTGAAATGGTGGCATTGCCTACACGAACCCCTTTAATTTTAAGGTTCCCGGATATGATTATATTACATCTTGTCTCCAAATTCTGTGAAGCATGTACATAGGTCTGACCCAAACTGATCAAAACGATGATAACAAAAATATCTGATTTCATACTTCATTACAGGTCACTTGATAAGGGATCACAGCACCATAACAAGTTACTATACTTGACTTTCCTTTCAACTCCGCCGAAGGTCTAAAATCCATGAAACCCCATCATACTTTACAGACAATAAAAAACAACATCAACATAAAAACATAGCAAAACAACAACAATACAGCCCTATCTCGTCTAAACCATGACAACTGTGCAACGGGTACCTGCCGCTGACTGTCATACACAGTCACGCTTGTGTGGAATGAGGCGTTTGTTCTGTGGAACCAAGTGTTGTTTAGTTGCTCGATTTTTTTTTATAACTGCTGGAATTCCTCGTGCGATTCAGAGTTCAGTGCTTAATTTCCCACCGAAAGATGCCTTTTTACTGTCGATATCGCTGGTCTGAGAAGGAAGGACGTGGACTGTGTTGTTGTTGTTGTTGTTGTTTCTGTTTCACTGGTTTTCAGTGTGTAAATTTAACAGTCATAACGACTCAAACGAACATGATTTGTTTTGTTGTTGTTGGTGTTGTTGTTTCGACATTTCTGGAAACGAATGCGATCTGAGTAACTGTTGACAACCCGAGTTGTTTTATCAAGCTGGTGAATTTTTGCTTTTTTTTTTGAAAGCAGGCTTTCCAGAAACATGCATGCTGGCTTCAGAACACTTTAAGAAACCCTGGATAACAGGTGCAAGCGAAAAAAGAAAGCGCTTTCTTCCAGATGACTTTTTTGCTGCCCCATTTTCTGCACCGTTTCAGTGGCATTACTCCCACGCCGCTCATTCCGAGCCCCCCATACATAGGCACACCCGAATTCGTCTGTCACAGTCACAGTGCCTGCAGTGCACAGGGAACCATCGATGTTAGGTCGTCTGGAGCCCACACACCAGAGGAGACCCTGCACTACTGCTGAGTCACTTCGGTGGTGTCGGGCAAACCTGTTCTGATTTAACATACTTCAGACACCACCTAATAAGCCCCCTACTAACGACAACACTGGCATACTGGTGGAGCCATACTGGGTGAACGTCTCCTTCAGACCAGACACCGCCACCACCTTCCTCCAACGGCAGTCCTTCATGAATCCACCGACACTGAAGACCTGGACAAGACTCATCCCCAGCAAAGAAATGGAGGTGTATCGTTACTGAGGTCACCATGAGAGCAGGGCATATAAGGTTGCATAATTTGGGATTTTGTATATATATATATATATATATATATATATATATATATATATATATATATATTAAGAGTGGCATGAGGCAAAGCGCAACACCCAAATCCAAAAGCTTTGAGGGAAATGAGCAAGCTCACAGACTTGCTGGTCGCGAAACAACCAGTGGTCTACACCTCCGAAAATCCGAGACTGTAAGAAAAGGGAACCTTAAAAACCAGATGGTGGTGGTGTGTCCATCGAGATCGATGATGACCATCGTTGTCATCCAGCTGGGGGATGGGGAGAGGGTGGTGGTGGGGTGGGGGGGAGGATGCTCATGAATCTATCTGTGAATGCGCAGATGGCTGAATAGTCCAATCTGCGCACGAAATGTTCGCTGACAGTTTGGGCAGACAAAGACAGGCATACGACTGTCAGGGAGCTTGTTTGCCCGTGACTTTCTGGCCTGCCTCTTCTGAACAGCTGCTGCAGTCCTGTTGGCCTCGCACAACTTGGCGCCATTTGTCACGGTCCACTGCAGATTCCTCCCAGGAGTCAGGGTTGATATCAAACGCTTTAAGAGAGACTTTCAGAGTATCTCTGAAGCGCTTCTTCTGACCTCCGTGTGATCTCTTCCCTTGTTGCAGCTCGCCATAGAAGAGCCTTTTGGGCAGCTGATGGTCTGGCATGCGCGCCACGTGTCCAGCCCAGCGAAGCTGGGACTGCATCAGGATGGTGAAGATGCTGGGAAGGGTGGCTTTTGCGAGCACCTCTGTGTCTGGGGTCCTGTCTTGCCACTTGATGTTCAGTAGCTTCCTGAGGCATGTTGTGTGGAAGTTGTTCAGCTTCTTGGCATGTCGTTGGTACACTATCCACGTTTCGCAGGCGTACAGTAGTGTGGGGAGAACTACTGCTCTGTAGACCTTTAGCTTGGTCTCAAGACTAATGCCTCTTCTGTTCCAGACATTTGCACTGAGTCTGCCAAAAGTTGCGCTTGCTCTTGCAATCCTGACGTTCACTTCATCGTCGATGGTCGCATTTCGTGACAGTGTGCTGCCAAGGTATGTGAACCGCTCCACCGCACTGAGTCTCTGACCGTTGACTGTGACGTAGGGTTTCCCTGGGGCTGGCTGATGGAGAACTTCAGTTTTCCTCGTGCTGATGGTAAGGCCGAAGTTCCTGCTGGCAGTGGCAAACTTGTCGACGCTGAGTTGCATGTCAGCTTCAGATCCAGCGTTGAGGGCACAATCATCAGCAAACAAAAAGTCTCTGATGATGTCTGTCATGACCTTCGTTTTTGCTTGAAGCCTTCTGAGGTTAAACAACTTGCCATCTGTTCGGTACTTTAGGCCGATTCCAACATCGCCATCTCTGAAGGCATCAGTAAGCATTGCAGAGAACATGAGGCTGAACAGCGTTGGAGCCAGGACGCAGCCTTGCTTAACACCATTTGTGACAGCAAAAGGAGCAGATGTTTCGCCATTGTCCTGGACTCGAGCTTGCATGCCTTCATGGAATTGGCTGACCAAGGAAATAAATTTCCGAGGGCATCCGTACTTGGCCATGATCTTCCACAGTCCCTCTCTACTCACGGTGTCGAAGGCCTTAGTGAGGTCGACATAGGTGGAGAACAGATCAGCATTTTGCTCCTGACATTTCTCTTGCAGCTGCCTTGCAGCAAACACCATGTCGGTGGTTCCGCTCTCTTTCCGGAATCCACATTGGCTCTCAGGCAAATGACCTTGGTCAAGGTGTGCTGTGAGGCGGTTTAGTAGGATCCTGGCAAGTATCTTGCCTGCGATGGAGAGCAAGGAAATGCCCCGATGGTTATCACAGGCTTGCCGGTTCCCCTTTCGCTTGTACAAGTGAATGATAGATGCATCTTTGAAATCCTGGGGGATCGTCTCTTCTTTCCACATGAGTGAGTACAGCTGATGGAGCTTCTCAGTCAGCACAGTGCCTCCATCCTTGTAGACCTCTGCTGGTATGGAGTCTGAGCCAGGTGCTTTGCCACTCGATAGCAGACGGATTGCTTTCTGGGTCTCAAGAAGTGTTTGCGGATCGTCCAGTGCTTCGTTGATGGGGACTTGTGGGAGATGGTCTATGGCTTCATCATTTATGGAGGAAGGGCGATTTAAGACACTGTTGAAGTGCTCAGCCCAGCGTTCGAGAATTTTCTCCTTCTCGGTGATCAAGGTATTCCCATCTGCACTGAGGAGGGGGGATGATCCTGAGGATGTGGGGCCGTAGACTTCTTTTAAGGCATCATAGAACCTCTTCATATCGTGCCTGTCAGCATATCCCTGGATCTCATCAGCTTTGTCACTCAGCCACTTATCCTGCATCTGGCGTAACTTTTGCTGAACAGTCCTGCGGATGGCATCGTACGCATCCTTTTTTGATGTGGACTTTGGGTTGCTCAGGTAGGCTTGATGCAGACGGCGTTTCTCATCCAGAAGCTGCTTGATTTCATCACAGTTTTCATCAAACCAGTCTTTGTGCTTTCTGGTCATGGGTCCCAGGGTCTCTGAAGCTGTACTATAGATCAGCTCACGCAGGGTCCTCCAGTCAGACTCCACATTCTGGTTGTCCAGAGAGGCAGATTCCAGACGATCTTCCAGCAGCTCCACAAAGGACTGTTTGATGGTGATGTTATTCAGCTTAGCGATGTTGAGCCGTTTTGGAGCCTTCTGGCCTTGGGGGCGTCTCTTGGGCTGGATTCGAATATTCAGCTTCGAGACTACAAGGCGATGGTCTGTCCAACACTCGGCGCCGCACATGGTCTTTGTTACACGGCTATTAGACAATCGACTGCCTCAAAGAAGGAATGACAGAGAGAGGGAACGGCTGTATGTCTAATATATATATATATATATATATATATATATATATATAGAGAGAGAGAGAGAGAGAGAGAGAGAGAGAGATGTGTGTGTTTTCTTTCCTTTTTTATAATTCGTTTTTATCATCATTATCACTCTTCGAAGACTGAATTGGGAAGTCATTAGGTTTGTTAGTTTGTTTTGTTTATTGTTTCTTAGTTGTTTGCTGTCTGTTTACTTGTCTGTTTCAAAGAATTTAGCAAATTATCAAACGGTGTTTCAACGGGTGGTTCATCAGCATCATGATATCTCTCACGAGTTACAGGGGATGAAACAAGAGTCCTGTCAGGTAAACAAACGGTTCTCTCCTTCCAGGGGACTCAAGGGGTCCCCTGATGATCTCTCTTAAGGGTTTTGAAACATCTTCACCCCCCTCCTCCCCACTTTACAACATTTTTCTCCTCAACAGAGCAAAAATCACCACTATAATAGCGAACAAACCTTTGCTCTGTTGTATTTTGTCATTTTAATGCTCACTCTCTTTGTTGCATCTGTTTTCATTATCTGTGAAGTTCTTTATTGTTTCTTTTAGAATGTACTTAGGCAATGAGTGACTGATTCGTTCACTGACCGATTTAATTTGTGATTGAATTATTTCATTTCATTTGCTCGTGGCAACAGTGTCTTTTTCTTGTAGACATGTTAATTCGTGATGCTAACCGCTTTAACAGTTTTTCTTCCTGCGTTTTCCTTCTTAGCTGTGCTAATACCGTCCACGTAAAAGAGTGGATTGAGGGCAGCATTGAGGGGGGGACATGAACACAACCAGGGTTCCGTGGATCTTGTCTGATACAGTAACACCAGCAGCTGACATTATCGTAACCAGGTCTAATAAAAACCAGCAGAAAGTGGTCATGGCGGCCACTTTTCGCATCAGGTGGAGTGAGGAAAAAACTGACCTCTTTGCGGGATTCAAAATGATCCTATATTTCGGTGTAAGCCTACAGATGATAACTTGGCCACCTAAAATCATTATGCTCACAATGAAATTGATCACTCTAATAACGCTGAACCATCTGAACTCCTGATTGGACCTGTAACGTTGAAACAATGCCAGGCGACAAAGACCTGACTGATCAGCAAGGCCCCAGTGTGACAGTCCAGGAAGAAATGGTATTAGAGACAATGATATTCCAGCAGACCAGATCAGTAGATATAATATAACTTAATGTTTCTCAAACGGCGATGAGTTTTTGGGGAAATGAAGGACCAAAGTATGATCCAAGGTGATGAACAAGATGAAAAAGATGGACACCTCGATGGACAGAAGGAATAGAAAACCATTCACTTTACACGCCATACTTGTAATCCATGCCTTTTCAAACTGGACGTATTGTCCGTGAAATATTTCATTTGCTACCCAAATAATACCAACGTGATATCCCATGCACACATCAGCAAAATTTAGTTGGGCAATGGTCATTGTGAACTTGTTTCCAAACAGTTCTTTGACAGTCAATGGGAATACGCATCGAACCAAGCTACCCACTACGGTGAAGGCACTTACCTTCCACATGAACAATTTTTGTAGTTCCGATGGAATCAACGTTCTACATGTAGGAAAAACCACTTGAGCTAATACATATTTTATTGTGATTGCTTGTACGGGAAATGTATTATCACAGCAAATTCTATAATTAGATGAGTATACTTGTCCTAAACAACGTGACCTTTTAAACAAATCAAAGAGAAAGTATCTCGCTGGATTTTCTGTTATGTCCAATTCCATCAACTCAGGTAAGTTTATAAAACCTCTTGCTCCAGCAGAAAAGGACAGATTCACAGATGTTACACTGTTCATAATGTTAATGTGTGTTCGACATGTCCATTCGTCTCAATGAATAATGAATCTGCTTCAGCTGTTTACTTGTCATTTCCCGTGTAGGGTTATTTCTTAAGGATATCATTTTCAAATTAGGCAGCTTATGAATAACAGCAATATCAAGCAATCTCAGATGGTTGTTGTCAAGACTGATTGACTGCAGGTTGGTGAGCTTCACACCTAAAATATTATGCAGTGAGCAATGACACAGTCTCAGATGAATAAGATATATATAATTTGTAAAATCTGCCAATGTCATTCCTGACCCTGTGGATTCCACGTAGCGAAGGGAAGTTAGTTGAGTGAGAAAGAAGTGACTACACCACAAAGAATAACCTTGAAACAGACATCCCTCGGGACAAGTCATTTCACACAGCAGTTCATCATCCTGCTGTGGGCACTGACCCCAACCGTCACACAAATGATCTTCATGCACATAGACTTGGGAATAGGACAAATCACACTGTCACAGTTTTTTTTTTTCATCTTCTCCATAAATACAGTCGGAAAATCCGTTGCATCGAGGGTAGAGAGGAAGACAGTACAGCCAATCAGTTGCACAACGATAATGAGTTTCCGGACAAGAGTCCTCAGCTTTCATAACACACTGTGTGAAGTAACCTGAACCATCTAGGTTGATGTAAAATTGGTGCCGTTTTAGTTCATCCTTGGCTGGAAAATGCACTGTTTCTCCTTCTGGACATATCGCTTCGTCAGACTCGTCCACACAGTCTAAATATCCACTACACCGCTGACTGGGCGATACACGTTGACTGAACACATGAACCCCTCACCCGATGGTTCACAGAATGTTTCATCACTGTTGTCTGGGCGGTCTTGTCTGAAGTCACACACGAAAGTGTGATGTACTACTGTGATATTATCACCACAGATAAACATGTCCTATGTCTTTGTAACGGTCGTCCCAGAATGAGTTATGTGATAATTCTGCCCATGACTCACGTTAATAAACATATGAATCTGTGGGAAGCTCGCTCTGCCACAGCTACTTACGAGATCAGAAAAAAAGAAATGCGTGCGCCAGTTCTTTGTCTGGACACACAATCAGAAATTGCTTTGTGTTCTGGAAAACGGACTGTTGTGAACGTACGTTGTCACGCTACGGCTGACAGATTGACAGACAGACGGACGAACGATGACAAAAACTCAACAATGAATCTGTCAGCCCTCCGCACCAGTCGGAACAACCAGATCCCACTTGAAATGATAACATTTATTCAAAATATTAATAATAATAATAATATTTGGTATTTTTGAACACGCAGTTCAATAACAAAACAATACTGACACAATTACCCCTCTCACGCGATAACAAACACACAAAAATTATAGTTTGCTGTGCTCAGCCTCTGCCGCCGCAGTCCAGAATACACCAGCGGTCAGGAATGGATGGGAGAAGGGAGATAGTAAGTTGGGGGCCAGCACTTAACTCAACACAGCGCCAAAGTTCTTCCAGCCGACGCTGTTGTCGTCGTCGCTGTTATCGTCGACGCAGTTGCGCCGCTGCCGCAGAACACTGCCAGTCCCGCACCATGCAGACCTCTCTCCAGCCCACAGCCATAACCAGCAGAGGAGTGGAACCGTCCAAATGGGCACAATGGCAGATAAAAACCTAAGAATGGCAAAGTGTCAGTTCTGACTCTGAAAGATGCTAATCACACCCAACCTATCATCCCGCCCATACAACCTGCTGTTACAATAACATATTTCTTTGACTCGATTTAATTTAATTTATCCCAAAATAATAAAAATTATTAATGTTTCTTCATGAACACAACCACAATGATAGGAACACATATTCACGGCATCTCTTAATAACATAAAATAACATGAACAGCTACAGCAAATTCAAACAAACATGCATTCACAGCCTCTGTCATTCCCTCCACCACCATTCCTGCACGTCCAATCGACCAGCCGACCAAGGAAACATCACACACCCTCACCTCAGACAGGTTATGTGAAAACCTGGAACTGGTGTTCCAGCCGTTGCAACGCCCGCCGACAAATGACAACCTGCTGCTTCACCACAGCAGAAGACATGGGAAGATCAACTCCCAAAACCCCTGGTCGAAATGACTCTCACAGCAGTTGACAGTGGAGTGCCAGAAAGATACAGGAACAAATCAAAAACCAATCAAAAACCAAAACACAACTCACTGACGCGAGTTGGTTCGCACGTGGCATTCGGGCCTAACGCGTTGCCAGCCTATCTGGCGGCTTACAGAAATATGTCAGCTAAGAGGAGTCTCACATTCTGGATATGTCGACGCGTGGCACACCCCCCACCTTAAGCTGAAAATCCATTTTCAGACAACCTCTCACGCACAGACATCAGAACGACTTAAATAATCTGCCCCGACATTGCACTTGCCTGGAATGACACGAACCGTGAAGGAATAAGTCTGAAGAAACAGGGCCCACCTCGCCAGTCTGTTGCTGGACGGTCGATAGCGCTGCAGAAAGGCAAGGGATTGGTGATCAGTCTCCACAATGAAATGTTGACCATACAGAAACTGCTCAAACTTACGTATGGCCCAAACAACAGCCAAACACTCCTTCTCCACTACCGCATATTTCCCTTCAGCAGCACTGAGTTTGCGGCTTGCATAGGCAACAGGCCTTGATTCCTCATCGTACTCTTGGAGAAGTACCGCCCCCAGTCCGGCGTCAGAAGCATCCGTCCTCAGAATGAAGGTCTTGGATAAGTATGGCAACTGTACAACAGGCTGACGCCCTAAATGTCCTTTCAGTGCTGTGAAAGCTCGGTCACCAGCAGAAGTCCACAACACATTCTCTGGTTGTCCTTTCTTGGTCAAATCAGTCAAGGGTCCAGCGATGGCAGCAAAGTTAGGCACAAATCGTCTGTAGAATCCTGCCAATCCAAGAAAGGCTCTGACCTCTTTCTTTGTTCTGGGGGATGTTGCAGCCACAATGCGTGCCACCTTGTCTTCCTCAGGCTGAAGTTGTCCATCACCCACCACATACCCGAGGTAGCAAAGCTTGCGGAAACCTATGAAACACTTGGACGTTTGGCCGTCAACTGAACGTCTTGCAACCGTTGGAGAATGATATCTAGCACTTCAAGATGCCTCTTCCAGAACACAGTGGCGACGAGAATATCGTCCATGAAATTATCAACCTCTGGACACTGAAGAGGAACCAACAATTTCCTCATCATTCGAGAAAATACGGCAACGGCCGTCTTCAGACCAAATGGCATGACAGTGAAAGGAAACTGCCCCTGGGGTGTGGTAAATGCAGTCTTGTCGCGATCTTCAGGTCGCATAGGCACTTGCCAGTATCCTTTTGCTAGATCAGTTTTGGTGAAGTAGCGCGACTGATTTATCTTGGTAGTGGCTCATGCATCAAACTGAAGGACAGAGTTCAGTTTTCGAAAATCAACGCAGAATCTCACCTTTCCGTCCTTTTTCTTCACCAAAACGATAGGATTGCTGTAAGGCGATACACATGGCTCAATGACCTTCAGCTTGAGCATGGCCTTAACTTCCTCTTCAACAGTAGAAATCAATGCATGAGGAAGAGGGTATTGTCTTACTAGCATTGGCTTGGTGTCTAGCAGAGTGAGTTCACACTCTTCAAGGGTGGTGACTTTTGGCAGATCCGTGAGACAAAAGGCAAATCTTTGGCAGATTTCCTTCACTTCTCTTTTCTGACTTGGGTCGAGGTCGGGATTGACCTTTACATCCTCCACACTTTCTTCCGCCTGCAAGGGTAGAGTTGGCAGTGTTGATCCTGCCTCCTTCACTTCCTCGCTTGCCTCCCCTTCTTCCTCGTGAACAACCACTGCCACAGTCTCTGTCTCAGGACGAGGAAATTATCTCTTCAACAGGTTGGCGTGGTACAGTTTGTTGCCATGACCCACCTTCACTCGATAGTCCAGCTCCCCAACCTTCTCAGCTATGTGAAATGGTCCCTTCCAGCTTAGCTCCAGTTTGTTGTGCTTTTTCGGCAACAACAGCAGAACTTCATCTCCCTCCTTGAAGCTTCTTTTCTCAGTCTTTCTGTTGAAATGGCGAGCGTACCGTTCAGATGCTTGGGAGAGGTGTTGTTGCGCGAGATGACACGTGTCTTGAATTTGATTCTTCAGGTCGACCACGCACTCTGCAGTTGTTCGTACTTCGTCTGGAGTGTCTTCTTTGGTCCACAACTGACGCAGCACTTGCATGGGTCCTCTCACCGTTCGGCCATAAAGCAGTTCAAATGGCGAAAACCCTAGTGATTCTTGAGGAACCTCCCGATACGAGAACAACATGGCTGGCAAATAACGGTCCCACTGACTGGGCTGTTCCATGCACAGTTTTTTTAGTACGGACTTGAGCGTGCCATTGAATCTTTCCACTAAACCATTCGCTTGGGCATGATAAGGAGTGGTGGCCATGCCCTTGATGGAAAGCAGTGAATTTACCTCTTTCATTACAGAGCCCACAAACTGGCCTCCTTGGTCAGAAATCACCTCCTCTGGAATGCCTACACGTGACCAGATACCCCAGAGGGCCTCTGCAACTTTGTCCGTCTCAATACTCTTGAGAGGTACTGCCTCTGGATATCTTGTGGCGTAATCTACGATAACCAAAACATACTGATGGCCTCGCTCTGACACAGGAAGCGGTCCAATCAGATCTACAGCTACCCGGCGGAATGGCGAGTCGATCAGTGGCACTCGGCCAAGAGGCACTTTCTTGACCCGTCCCCGCGGCATCATCCTTTGACACGTGTCGCAGGACTGGCAGTACCGCCGCACGTCCCCACACAGACCTGGCCAGAAAAAATCTCTCCAGATGCGACTTCGCGTCCGGGCAGCGCCAAAATGACCAGCCATTGGTGCGTCATGTCCAAGTCTTAGGACTTCCTTCCTAAGACAGTTTGGTACCACTACTTGCTTGTACTGGGCACCCTTATTGTCCAAGAAGTCTCGATACAGGATACCCTGCTGTTTTTCAAATGTGGCTTTGCCCGGCCGTGCTTGGACATTGCTTCCAGCCAACTCTCTTACCCAATCCAGTGTTGGGTCAGATGCTTGGGTCTCCCTCAGTTTTTCAGGCGTGATGTCACCTATTTTGGGAGTACTGGTGGACAGTCGAGTCGCAGCTTTGCTTGATCTCTGAGCTTGAGCACGAGTCTGAACAGAAGCTGCAATCTCCAGGCAAGGCTCAACAGGTACAAATCTCTCTGTCCCGTCCAAAGTGGTGAGGCTATTGCCGATGATAGCAGGGTAGACTGAGGAAGGTAAAACGACTGCCTTGAATGTCCCTTTGATGAATGGAGAGTCAAGCTTCACAGCTGCGACTCGACAACGATGTGAATTGGACCCAACCCCAACAACATCGCAATGCTCTTCTAAATAGTCCTCATCTGACACAAATTCTGATCTGACCAGCAGAGTCTCTCCTCCAGTATCTCTCAGAACCCGAACGGAATGGCCGTTAACAAACGCGTCACGAATGGGATGGTACCGACCAGCAGTCACAGTGCATGCCTTGGACGCTGTAGATGGGGTGACAACAACCGTGTTCACACTTCCCTTCTTTTTGAGTGCGTTCCCATTGTTCTTTGTCTAAGCGATCAAGTCTTTCCTGCTGCTCACGTGCAAGCCTGTCCGCTCTTTCTTGAGAGCCAGAGTTTGGGTCCCCAAGTTACTAAAACACTAATGTATTTGAGGTCTCTGTGACCCGAGTTTGGGTTGTTGTTTTTGTATGTAACCATGAGGGGAAGAATAAGTACTCCATGCCTCTATTCGTTTCTCCCTCCCCCAGTCTGCTGGCTGTCCCCTCTTGGTTTGGCGAGGTGTGCCTCTGGTGGAAAGACGACACAGGACTGCCGTCGTCTGTAAAGTCCCCAAGTTTCCCGTTTGTTTCCCTTTTTCTCCATTCCTTTCTCCTTTTCCCAGTCTGCCGATAGCCCACCCCCAATCCCCCACCTCCCACCCCCCCACCCCCAGTTCGCGAATTCGGCGAAGCATCTCTCCGCGGGAAGAACGACACAGAGCTGTTGACAAGACCCAAAACCCCAGTTTCCCCTTTGTTACCCTTTTCCCCTCCATCCAGACTCTCAACCCTCTGGCCCGGAATCCCTTGTTCCTGTGTGCCACTTTCCAAGTGTGAGAGAAAAGGGTACTTCTAAAGTTGCCAAGGTGTTGCTGTAGAAGTTCCTGATGTTCTCTGTGTGAGAGAATAGGCCCTTTCCTATAAAGTAGGGCGCGACAGTCATACTATAGTATGATCACGTCATACAAAAGCATTGATCACGTTTTTTGGCAATGACCAGCATTTCAGATATTCGGAGATGATATGCAAATCATGTGCATTGCATATTATGTGTTGTCAGTGTATCACCAGGTATTTCACGAGCTGCACTGTACGTAGCCTGTGAAAAGAGCCGAGACTGACAGCTGATGGGATGATTGCCTGCACACTTCAGCTCCCTGTTGAGCTGGGTGTTTCAGGCATTGATTTCGTCGTTGACGTTTTGGCCCCTTCATTTTCAAACTGTTCCCCAATTGGGACCAGCCATCGAGTTTGACGATGTACAACTGGCATAGACACTGTTCACAGCGATCCTTACCCTTCTGAAATTCCTTGAAAAAAAATGCCGTTTTGAAAAAAAATTAAAAAGCAACAGGAACTTAGAATAACACTATGCGAGACAGTTAATGACGATCTTCGGCAATATCCTCAAAGGTGAATCTGTGAGTATTCAAAGTGCCAGAGGTACGTTCACAGAGTATGTCAGTGTACACACGACTCAAGGGGGTACTGAAATTACTCTCAGAGCAGGACAACGCAGCAGCACCAAACCACGCCACTTCCTGGTTCGGACTTTAGCAGGCAATACAGAGACCAGATCATGACCAGTGGAAGGAACCTGGTGGGCTATGGGATTCTCAATAAGGATTGGATGCCTTCAAACTACAAACTGACAAAACACGTGTTGAAACGCTCGGCTACCGTGACAGCTCGGACCTGGTATGGTAAAGTCCAAGACAGGGTGTAAAATCACCCATTCACACTGATCTGGACGAGGCTTTCCAGAGTGCAATTTCATCTTTGGAATAAAGTGAATATAAGGATAACTAGTACAGGTGGTTAACCTTTTGCATTTTCTGTCGAGTGCATCCGCGGATGATGCGTTCAAATACTGGGGCATGACTGTTTGCTGATATGATATTGGGTGTGAGAGAACGTCGCGTCGGGAAGAGTGATGCAAGAGGTTGAAGATGTACGAGAGCGGGGCGAAGAGATGAGGAAGAAGGGGGAAAAGCAGTGGAGAAAAAAAAGTAAAAATAAGAGGAAAAGTAAAGAGAATGGGAAAACATTGGGAGAGTGGGGCTTGCGGTGGAGGGGGACGTGTGAGATTTTGTAGGATGTGAATGAGATAGAGGAGGAGGGGGGACACAACAAAAACAAAAACAGCTTATGGAACATGTGAATGAGAAGGGTGTGGGGGAGGTGGGATGTTGGGAAACATCAAAACCTGCGTAATGTTATTCAGATCATGAAAATAGGAATGGAAATGAAAGAGCGGGTATGAGAACTCAGATTGTGATTCAGAATACTACTACTACTACTACTACTAATACTACTGATGGTGATGATAATGATGATATTCGTCCAGATTCGAAGATGACAATGGCTTCAAGAATCAGATGGAAGATCGGTGGCTGTGGGTCCAGAGGTGACTGGTGAGTAATCCAGGCCCTGAGGGCTCGCCCACATGTGGGACACAAGTGAGTGGGTGCTGTGGTAACAGTGGGTGATGCTCGGGTCTTGCGAACAGCACGCTTTCGTTGCGCGGTAATGCACCTGGCTTCAGCTGCTTGGGCTCCTGTGGCGATCTTGCTGCGCCAAGCTGGACAGTCCAGAGCAAGTGTCTCCCACGTGTTGTTGTCAACGCCCAGGTCTTTAAAAGACGCTTTGATGTGCTTGCCCTGACACAGTTCTCCGTATAGCAGCTGCTTAGGCAGCTGACCGGCATTCTGACCATATGTTCAGTCAACCTGGCTTGGGCTTTCTGCAGGAGGGTGTAGACACTGCAGAGATCAGCTCGTTCCAGGACTTCTGTGTCGGGAACTTTGTCCTGCACCTGATGTGGAGGAGTCTGCAGAGACAGTTCAGGTGGAAGCGATTGAGCTGTTTGGTGTGTCTGCTGTATACAGTCAAGGTTTCACTGGCGTAAAGGAGGGTGGTAAGGATCATTGCACAGTAGACCTTCAGCTTGGTGGTAGCTCTGATTCAAAGCTATCAGACGTTCTCACGGAGTCTCCCAAAGGCGATGCTGGCTTTGGCGATCCTGTTGTTGACCTCAGCGTCTATGTTCACTGCGCGAGAGAGTGTGCTGCCCAGGTAGGTGAAATTGTTGACTGCCTGGAGGTTCTGCCCTTCATTCTGATGCGCGGCTCCTGGTATGGCGTTCATGGGACAGGCTGGTAAATAATTCGGTCTTTTTGGTGCTGGTGGTGAGATCGAAATTGTCGCAGGCTTGTGAGAAGCAGCACATTTTACACCGTGTCTTCTGCTCTGTGCTGGTGTTGAGTGTGCAGTCATCGGCAAACAAGAAGTCTCTGATGAAAATCTCTTTTACCTTTCTAACAGCCTTCAGGCACCTGAAGTTGAACAATCTCCCATCAGTCCTGTACCTGATGTGGATTCCTTCTTCGCAGTCACAGAAGGCGTCTGTCAGCATGGTGGAGAATACCATATTGAACAGAGTCGGGGCGAGAACGCAGCCTTGTTTGACGCCGTTTGTCACTGGGAAGGCCTCTGACCCATCTCCGTCATCCAAAACTTTCACCATCATGCCGATGTGGAACTGCCGAACGAATGTAATGGACTTGCTGGGGCAGTCAACTTCACCATGATCTTCCACAAGCCTTCTCTGTATCGACGACTACTACTACTGCTGCTGCTGCTGCTGCTGCTACTTCTACTACTGCCAATAGTAGTAGTAGTAGTAGTAGTCGTGCGAAGAAGAAGAAGAAGAAGAAAAAGAAGAATTTAATTAAGATTTTGCATTAAGTAAAATGGCAACTTATACATGCACTGGCATTGACATCCAGTCAAACACTAGCAGTAATTTAGGAATATACACACAAAAAAGCATCATGCGCAACACTCAGCACACGTATTAAACATCACAATACCAAATTCAGAAAATATTATATCACAACACCAATATCACAGTACTTAAATCTGTATCACAAT
The DNA here is from genome assembly GCF_041734735.1 of Babylonia areolata. NCBI lineage: Eukaryota > Metazoa > Mollusca > Gastropoda > Neogastropoda > Buccinidae > Babylonia > Babylonia areolata. The sequence continues at coordinate 34,720,028 of NC_134894.1, forward strand.
ACCTAAACACTTAAAACCACATGACAATACCTAAACCCATACCAGGATACTTAGAACCAAGCACATACACACACTGTCCAAATGATGCACAATTCAAATCTCAATATTCGAAGATCAATCTCACTCTCTCTCTCCCCTCCACACAACACCTCAACAATATACACAGAAAGGTAGAAATATGCACGTATTCGTACTGTGACAGACAGCAGAAGAGATGAAATTCAACTCAACAGTTGTTTATACAGTGCAAACCACCGAGAAGGTGCAAAATATGTGAATTAATTATTAATGTTAATGTCTTTCGTATTTCAAAAAGGGTGTTATTGCTGAACTTGTTCTGTTGCAAATGCTATGACTGAGGTGTAATTCTTGAAGGAAGAAATGTTGGTGATGACAGGGTGGCTTCTTTGGTGGTGATTATATTGATGAAAATATTCATCATTGTTATGTTCCTGTTTTGCTACTTTAGCTCTTGCTGACTATGATTTTGGAAAGCCCAAATCGTGGTTACGTTGATACATCAGATTTAAGAAACAATCTTCTTTTTGTTTACATCCTATTGCAACTACACGCTCACTGTAAATGCACATTTATATGTGGACACGACATGTTTCTGTCTTTCCTTCGTTTCTCTCCTGTGTGCCTCTGTTTGTCTGCTACTCTCTTTGTTAGACTGACTATCTCTTGTCCTTTAAAAAAGTTCTTCACCCACACACCCACAAGAAAATAAGACACGATACGCTATAGTGCTTTCATCATAGTCCCCAACACGTTCACAATGCCCAACTTGGCATTTCCTTTGGTACTTAACTCTGCATTGCCCAGCACCTCACAACTGAACACCTTCCTGGCTGTCAGACAAGAACTAGCCAGCATGTAGTCAGAGCACTTGTCTTCTGCAAATCTGTCATGATTACAATGTTTGTCTTTTTTCCTATGATACGTAATTTCTGTCTTCTTATGAACATAGGCAGTGAACATGTTTTCTTTGCTATTGAACAGTTACTTTCCTGTCTCACATACGGTCATGTTTCGTTTCATAACATGAAGCAACATGTCGTTTGACTGGACTATTTCTTGTGTGCATGACTGGTGTGCTCTTTATGTCTAGATGTTTTATTAAGGCATTTCACTCATCACTCATAATTTCATACATAAAATGGTTCTCTTAACTTCAAACACAATGTAAATTAAGCAGCTGGACACGTACGTCTTGTGATGACATCAAAGTCGTCTGGGTATATGACGATGGAGAGACAGGGAAAGTAATTACAATACAGGTCCTTGGTGGAGGGGTTTTCCTGTGCCCACCAGACGTGTCCTCATGATCAGTTACAAACAACTTGCACCACAGAGAACAAATGTCGTTCTGTTTCGCCACAAGGAAAAATACAATGATTCTGTTAGTCCATCTGAACAAATTAACCAGTTAACGATAGTCTGGAGATCCTCAAAGGGGATGAATGATTTTGCCCGAACCTACAGTTTCAATACCTCACAGATTTCTGTTTTTGTTTCAAATGATTATTGCGTCAAAGAAAGCACGTCGTTGTGTTTCCAGTTGTTGTTTTCTTTTTTCCCTCAAAGAAAAGCACCCCAGAAGCTACCCAATGGTTTTTGGAACTGTTCTGTGGAGCATTATTCCAGCTTTCAGCACCACATGGACTGCAACTTGAAAACAGACTGTGAGGATGGGCGAGATGAAACAGAGCACTGTCCGTTCAGCAGTGCTGATTGTAAAGGCATGGTGGCCTTGTGTGGCCGCTGTTACAAATTCTTTGTGAAACTGGGCACATTTGACGGAGACAAAACAGATGGCAATAAAATGGGTGATGAGGTTTGTAATTCGTATGGTGGAACACTGGGATTCCCTTCATGTCTGTATGATCCATATGATACAGTCGTCAATAAGTCAAGGCGGTATTGGGGTTCTATGCAATCATTTATGGTGGGTTTGTATTCAAACAATTTGGCACTGCCTAATATGTATAGACATTGTGATTATGCTGAAGACAGGACTGTTTTTCACCATTCATTTCACAATCCTTTTATTGACGACGGAAATAAGATGTGTTTAGCTCTTTCTGTCTTATACATGAACACTGTATCACTAGAATGTGATGACTATGAAAGTATAATCCAATTATGGATATCCTGTGAAGTCAAATTAGAAAAGACTGCAGAAAAATTCCGGCATCCAAAGAGAATCCCTTTAGTTAATACACAATTATCACGGCCAAAAAGACAATACTCAGTGACAGAGTGCCATGACGATCATGTGGTTCACAAACTATTATCTTGTGCTTCCAACAATGGTGAAGAGTGTGGTCAGCATTATACAGCTTCATGTCTTTACTCTAACCAGTTCTCATCCACTAGTATGTTGAATTACACAGATCGTCACGTCACTTCAAGACCCATATTCACGTGCAGTGAAGACACAACTACTCTGTCATATTCCCTGGTGTGTGACTTCACGGATGACTGTCCAGATTCCAGTGATGAATCGTTCTGTAAGCATTCTCTTTGCAGCAATACCGTTTTCACATGTGCAAATGGTCAATGTATTTCATTTGACAGAGTGTGTGATCAACTGTCCCACTGTCTAGATGAATCAGACGAAAAGAAATGTTTAGCTTTCCGAAGGAGACGTGGTTTCAGTTTACGTTTGCCATCCCCCGTTCTTGTCAATTTCAATGGAGTTTCACAGTTCACAACAGTCCAAATGAATTCCAGTGAGCCTTGCCCAGAGAGTCATTATCGTTGTCCTGGAGAATTTAACGACTGTCTGCCAGTTTACACACGATGCAATGGGATGCATGACTGTATAGATCACGGGGATGAAGAAGGATGTGGTGAGATGACGTGTCCAGGGTTTCTCCGGTGTCGGCTTTCTATGATCTGTGTACACAGTGACCACGTGTGTGATGGTTGGTCTCACTGTCCAATGCATGACGATGAATTGTGGTGCAATGCTACCTGTCCTGTAAACTGCCTCTGTCAGGTTAACACTTTTCTGTGTGTTCAGCCTTTCCATGCAGTACTTTTCCCACAGATCCGCTCCTTGGATGCTACAGGTTCTGGTCTAACTCTGTCTGATGTTAATACCAACGTGTATCTTATTCATCTTGTTCTTGCTAAGTGTTCTTTGTCCCTCTTGCCCGAAATGAAGTTGTTAAATTTGAGGTTTCTTGACCTCAGTGGGAACAAACTGCAGCATGTCAACATGACTTCATTCCTCAGCTTAGAAAATATGCAATTATTGTCCTTGTCCAACAATCCTGTAACGTCTGTGAGTGCTGATTCGTCGTCTGGTATTCTACAAACTGCTCTCACTGTTATGGATATGTCATACACAGCACTGACAGTGTTTGATTTAAAAGTGTTTACACATTTTGCACGATTACAGAAACTAAATCTTACTTTTACTTGCATTCATACTCTAAGTTCAAGTAGTTTTAAGATAATTCCACATCTGACTGAACTTTACTTAGATGGTAGTCCCGTGAAAACATTTCCACCCGATATTTTCAAAGCACTTTCTCGTCTACGCTTTATTTCAGCACAAAACTATAAACTATGCTGCAGTGAAATACTCCCCGAAAACTTTGAGGTTTCGTCGTGTCATGCACCGAAAGACGAAATTTCTTCGTGTGAAGATCTACTGCAGTCATGGACGTACCGTGGATTTCTATGGCTGATCGCCTCTCTGGCTGTGTCTGGTAACGTCCTCTGTTTCTGTGCTCGTTTGTTTTCAAAGAGAATGACTTCTTCCAGTGGCTTCAGTGTTTTTGTCACAAACCTTACTTTGGCTGATTTTCTGATGGGTGTTTACATGGCTATTATAGGAGTAGCTGATGAATGGTTACGTGGCAAATATCTGCATCACGATGACATGTGGAAAAACAGCGTGACATGTAGAGTAGCCGGATTTCTTTCTCTCATGTCTAGTGAGGTATCAGCTCTGATCATTTGCCTGATCACTTTAGATCGTTTTATTGTCCTCTGCTTTCCTTTCAGTGCCTTAAGATTTGAGAGAACATCAGCAGCCGTGGTTTGTCTACTGACCTGGATAGTTGGCTGGTTTCTTGCCTTGTTGCCTTTACTTCCTGTGACTTCACACTGGGAGTTCTACAGCCAGACTGGTATTTGTATTCCATTGCCAGTAACGATGCAAGAGTTCAAAGGAAAATTGTATTCTTTCAGTGTATTAATTGTCTTGAATTTTGTATTGTTTTTATTCATCTCCCTGGGACAGGCATTCATCTACTGGTCCATACAGAGCAATGCTCTGAAGACTAATTCTACCAAAATGTCACAAGACATTACCATAGCTCGACGGCTGATTACTATTGCAGTAACCGATTTCATGTGTTGGTTTCCTATTGGATTGTGTGGCATATCTGCATTAGCTGGTATCCCCATACCTGGAGAAGTGAATGTAGCTTTAGCAATATTCGTGTTACCTTTAAACTCTGCAGTAAATCCCTTTATGTACACTTTAAACACTTTGTCAGAAAAGTGGAGAAAAACCAAAGAATCTAAACTTTTAAAATGGCTAGAGTCAAATGCAGATATGATTCAAGTTAAATAGCGTTGTGATAGTTTGATTCAGTCAACAATAACTTCAAAGGAGAAATCATTATTTTGTATTTGGGATGAATTATAGTTTACATTTACTCTCTCTCTTTCTCTCTCTCTCACTCTCTCTTTTTCTCTGAATCTCTCTTTGGAGTGTGAGTTTACTAGTAAAACCTAGGTTTCAGAGCTGCATAGAAAACTGAATTGTTTTGCTACTGAGGAGTTTCCATGGCACAAGCCCAAACTGTATATTCCGAGTCCGCCTTACACAGCCTCACCCAAGTTCGTCTGCCGTAGTCTCTGTGCCAGGAATTAATAGAGAGCTATCCATGTTAGGTCGCCAGATCGCACATCAGAGGAAATCCTGCATTGCTGCTGAGACACTTCGATCTGTCAGTGTTCAGTACAGCTTGTTCTGATTTGACATACGTTGGACGCCACATTCTGAGACCCCTAGTACTGACGGGAATACTCGCTTAGTCGCAAAGCCAGACTGAGTAAGCGTGCCCCTTGATTGCAGAGCACCACCAATTTCCTCTACTTGCAGAAAAATATACCTCAGCGGGAGGCTCGTACCTGCTTCGTTCGAGTCGTTCTTCTTCTTCTTCTTCTTCTTCTTCATTCGTGGGCTACAGCTCTCACGTTCACTCGTATGCACACCAGTGGGTTTCTACGTCTATGATCGTTTTTACACCGCCATGTAAGCAGCAATACTCTGTTTTCGGGGGTATTAATCTGCGATGCTTCCCACTAGTCATGGTGGTTGGTTAGAAGACTGTTTTTTTGTTTTCTTTTTGTGATTTATAACTATGATCACTGTTCACAGATTTTCAGATCACTGATGCTGCACAGCATGCCATCACTTTTTGTGGAGCTGCAAGTTACCATTGGAGAGATTCATTGATCTTTTACATTATCATTTTGCTTTTCTATGGACAGAGGCGTTGGGCTTTCCTGTTAATCGTGGGTCATTGAAAATCACTGTCGTGTTCAAACATTACAAGACACATTTCAGGCACCACTTCGACAGTTTATATTTTAATGAACGTGGTGTCCATGAGGGTCTTCTAATCCTGGTGTCGCCCTTTCTCCTAAGTTTGATTGGAAAATTAAACTGAGAATCTAGTCATTCGGACGAGGCAATAAACCGAGGTCCCGTAAGCAGCACGTACATGGCGCAATGGAAAAGAACCACGGCATATTCTGGAGAAGTAATCCACTCTGATAGGAACATAAATATGTATTTATGCACTCAAGGCCTAACTGGTGCGTTGGGTTATGTTTGGCTATGCTGCTGGTCAGGCATCGAGGATGTGGTGTGAGGAATATGGATTGTTCCAAACGCTGTGAGCCTCCTTGAGAAACTGAACTTACCCTTCTTGTGAAATAAAACAACTGAGAATACAAGATGTGATCGGCAAGTCGTTCTTATCGCCATTCAACATCAAATACAGAAAAAAGGCACACATTCTCCGGCCTTTTTATGTTCTGCTCTTACGGTTACCTCGGCTATGAGTTCCTTTGAAAGAGACGAGTTGCCGCTCGGACGTTATCTCGAGGAACCACTCACCCAGATAGATCTGCATGTCCCAAGGCTCTGTCCTCGGGGAGTAGCGCAGTTTCAACTCCCGCTGAAGGGGGCGTTTGAGGGACCTGGCCAGGGAAATGATGGGCGCGGGTGACTACATCGTGCCCAGGAGAGAAATCAGGGTTCGTGCAGTTGTGTGGGGGGAACGATGTAAGACCAGGAGACAGGTTCGCCAGTCGAACCATGCAGTCTGATGTTGGAGACTGTCATGGACAGCGTGTCGAATCTCATCCCTAAGAACTCGAACAACAGAAAAATCTCACCTCCTCCTCGGTGACGAACTCCAGCTGAAAGCACAGATCAAGCATCCTAGAGGTGTGAGTCTCGAACAGGGCCTGGGACTGGGCCAAGACAAGCCAGTCGTACAGGTAAACACAGAGGCAAATGGACTCCAATCTGACCAAAGATGTCTATTCTCTCACCACCAAGATACAAGAATACTTTATTATCCCTAAATAGAGAAACTGTTGACGCGTTTGCTTATAAAAACAAGATGTATGCTATTTTGAAATATTTACATCCACAGGGTATTGCAAAGTTTGACCATGCCCCCATGCTGATCAAGAGAAAAGGGCTAGGGAAAGACCGAAAGGGGGGCGGGGGGGCGGGGGGAGGGGAGGATGTGGGGGGTCAGAGAACTTGAAGACCTTGTCCCCTCACATGAAAGTCAGGCACCCGCGAAACGCCGGGTGAATGAGATTCTCGAAAATAGCATCCTTCAGTTCAGCAGCCCAATCGCCATGTTGTAGGGTCTCTCCAATCAGCAAGAAGTGTGTCCAATTTCAATTTGACCCAGGGGACAATTTTGCTGAGAGGAGACAGATCCAGGATCGGTCGCCATCCCCCCAACTCTTTTGATTCACAAACGGGCACCCATAGAATCCTAGACATGGGTCCGTGAGTTCCGATATCATACCCATGAGGAGCAGTTGGGAGATCTCCACTTCCAAGCCCGTGGCCAGACAATTTTAATGTTGCACTGAACTTAGTTCACTCAAGCCTGTCCAGCCCAAGACTTTCCTACATCAGTTTTGCTGATGAATGTGTAGAGAGAGTACCGGGATATGCAAATCAGTTGGAACTCTGATTCGGAATCAAAGAAAAAATACTTTGTGGTGCTTATAGACTGTTTTTAATCTGTTGAATAGTAGTTATCTGGTCTTCAAATGCATGTGCCAATTTACAAATTGAGACTACCATTTTACTTTTGCTTTATTACAAATATATATTGTATACAAAAATCAGCTTTGAAGTTTGAAATCAAGATAACTTATTTTCTGAATTACAGCCAAACAAAATTGAAGACGGACAGGTGCGCGTTTTATGATCTACTGACAGAGATCATAAAACGATCACTTTAGAATAGATGTTTATTTCTTCATAAAGTAGAGTGTCTTTGTTTTTGATTCTGTAACTGTTAATTTACACTTGCATGCATTTTGTGAAGGGTGTGTTTATAGGCATACATGCATGTATGTACATAATGTGTGGGCTGTAGTTGTAAATGAGCGAATGTGTCTTGAGATGACCATGGGACTCAGGAACACTTGTAAGTTAGAATCCAACTTTATTTGAAAGAAGCGAATCCACCTTTTTAATGGTAAAAAAGGGGGTGACTAAAAACACTCATTGGACAATGGGCTTATTCAATGTCGGTAACTATTCTAATCAATAAAACGAAATCAGTATTATCCAGATTTAATTTTGCACGCACTGTAATACTCTTCAACTTGCTCTCTCTTTGGTTCAAACACCCTTCTAATGAGATATATACAGACAGCTATTCCTATTTTGCATAAGACAAAATGTCATCAGTATCTTGATATAGCTCTACATGAAAACTTTACGAGAGTATCAGTATCAGTAGCTCAATGAGGCGCCAGTGCGTTCGGTCAAATCCATATACGCTACACCACATCTGCCGAGCAGATGCCTGACCAGCAGAGTAACCCAACCCGTTTTGTCAGGCCTTGAGAAAAAAACAACAACAAAAAAACAAACAAACCAACAAACAAACTTTATGAGAGTCCTTTCAACAACGTTATGATATCAAGGAGTTTTTAACTAGCACATTGTTCTCCTCAGAACTGAGTTTCTATTGTCTCCTGATCCAGAAGCAACGCTTCTGTGCACCTTCAGGGGCATTAACTCACAACCCTTATAAAATTCGATACAGAAATGGTGTGTTTTCACTTGTTTCAGTCTAGATTTGATGCTCTCTTTCTGAATTAACAGTCACTTTTTGTTTCGTGATATTCAACTGATTTTGCAATCCAACAACAATGTCAAGAGAGAGAGAGAGAGAGAGAGAGGGTGGGGGGTGGGGGTGGGGGTGGGGGTGGGGGGGTATTGCGTATATATGCACAGTCTTCCTGTTCTATTGTCCTTGTTGTTCCATTAATTTCTTGTTACCTCGAACGTCACTGTCCCCCCCTACGCTCACCCCCACAACGCCTCCTGACCCATACCCATCAAACCCAACCCTCACTCCAACCCTACCCCACCCCACCCCACCCCACCCCAGCCCCTCCTCCTTCTCTCGCTACTGCTGTCTGCTCACATAATCATGCAGTTCTTACTGTATACTTTGATGACTTCGCCTTGACTGCAGCTTTTGCTTGGGCGGCAGGCGAAACGGGGAGGAGCCGGCAGAGAAATGGCGCGTCATGGAAGCCCCGTAGGAGGACTTACGCTGCTTGAGCAGGCGACATCCTTCGTCGGGACTCGAGGCTGTGAGGGGAAGTGTGCCTGGGCACAGCGGCGCTGAGGATCCTGGGTTCTGGTGCACATCAGAGGAGGAGGAGGGAGGTGCGTCGGGCATGATGCGATCCCAGAAACCGCTCACCTGACAATTTAGAAATGCTGTTGTTCTTGTTTTGTTTATTTGGTTGGTTGGTTTCGTTTGTTTGTTTGTTTGTTTTTGCTTTAAAGTTATGCAGCATTAAAGTAAACTCACCCACACTACCTCGCAGGTATTGCATCTAAAATCCTCAGCTGAGAAACAGACATGCTTGAAGCCACAAGACAGAGAAAAGCTTCTTGACCACACGAAGTTATTTTGATGTTTGCTTTAGTCAGTTGAAAGCAATCATTGTTTGAATACCTTATCTGGGTCTGTCAATAGCGACTCCCATACACCATCTTACTTCGCATGTCGCCGCAGAATTTGGAGTCGTAGACGTTCCCACATGTGGTGCAGAAATCATCCAGGATCGATAGTCTGTTCAATCAGAATCGCTGATGACTTCATTGGGGATGTAGCATAAAAATTTTGTCAGCAAAGGGAGTTCAAGACTGTATGGACTGTTGATAGGTTTGTTGGGTTTTTTTTCTTGTTTTGTTTTTTTGTTTTTTGTTGTTGTTGTTGTTGTTTTGTTTGTTTGTTTGTTTTTTTAATTTGCAGACGGTTGCAGAGGAGTTGATAGACTGAAGTAGATGTATTTGTCTGAACCTATCTCTGTTTCTGCCTGGTTGTTTGTTTGTCTCTTTCATTGTCTGTCTTTTTGTGTCTGTATGCATCTGTCTGTGTGTCAGTCAGTCCATGTCCCCCCTGATCACGCTATATCTCTCTCCCTCTCTCTCTCTATCTATCTCTATATCTCTATCTATCTGTGTATCTATCTCTCTTTCTCTCTATCTCTTTTTCTTCTCTGTTCCTCTCCCTTTCTCATCCCCGAACCAGGCCCCCAAACATCTTCTTATTAAATGTTTGTCAGTGCAAAGGATGTGATTAGCATGTACACTGACGATGAAAACCAATGTGCAGACTTGTCACTATGCTGGCCTTCAATTTCAAAGCTACTCCTTTGCCAGTCGTTTGGCTGTCAGACTGTTTGCCTGTCGTCAGACCAGTCCCCACTCTCAACACACACACACACACACACACACACACACACACACACACACACACACTGCCATCGTCTGCCATGGAGATGAAACGCTGCTAAAATTCTGGATGAGAAAAGGGTTACTGTGGTTTTGTGAAGTTGTCCTGACGGGTATAAGCCACACTGAGGGATTGAAATGCGCGAGAGGAGACTGGCATACAGTCGTGGTGGTAAATACATTTTCTTGTCCAGATCGTATGAGTCTGTTGCTAGCTTTAGAGTGGGTGGGTTTGTACGATGCAAATAAACGGGAACACACGACTTTAGTTGCGTTTTGTTTGCACAGGTCCTTGCAAAACAGATCATAATACGATCATTCCAATGGGCATAAAGGGAACTGGCATACACCGTGGCTCTGGAGATACACATGTATCAGACATAAGCGATGGGATAAGAGAGACAGACAGAGGTAAAAAGGGAAGAGAGAGGAGAGAGAACGAAAGATAAAGAGAGTCAGACAGACAGACAAACATACAGATAGGCAAATACACATACAGACTGACAGGCAGATTGACACATAGATATGTGTTAACATGCATGTTAATATGTATGTATGCAGTGTGTGTGTATGTGTGCGTGCGTGCGTGCGTGTGTGTGTGTGTGTGTGTGTGTGTGTGTGTGTGTGTGTGTGTGTGTGTGGTCACATTTTGGTGTGTGTATGTAACATAGATATAATGTTTTATGTTATCAAAAGCGTTTTCGTAAAGCACCTAGAGCAGATTTCTGGATAGTGTGCTATATAAGTATCCATTATTATTATTATTATATGTAGACAGGAGTAGAGATGTACTGGTAGGTAGAGAGCTAAGCAGGCAGACAGACTGAATTACAGAGAAACAAACAATTAAACCGAAGCGAAGTTTATCTACACCATTATAAAACAACTCTGTTTTCATGCTTTATGTCTTCCTTTCTTTTCCCTTTTTTAAAATTTTTATTTTATTTTATTTATTTATTTTTTTTTTTTTTTGAGGGTGTGTGTGGAGGGGAGTGGGGGTAAGCCTTTAGCTTGGAGAAAAGCATGCTTCATGCCAATTAAAAGACCGTAGAGCTTGTCGATCGCCTACAGAATCGAACTGAATCATTGGTTGGGTAAGTTGAAGACAATTTTCTTTTACAAAATTCTGCATTGTGAGTCTATCAATAATGACCCGCGGTTCCACTTTGCTCGACTACTATCTCACTTCTCGCATTGCCCCAGGATTAGGAGTTGTAGATTTTGGGAGATGGAATCTGTGGTGAAGAAATTAATGGTCTAGACACTGTGGTGTGTTCAAACAAAGTAACTGGGTGAGGGTGGTGATCCCTGAGGGGTGCAATGTGTGAGGTGTTGTGAAGATGGGGAGTCCAGAACAACAAGCAGTGCCAATGGAACAAGTCTACGGATAGCTGTGGAGAGTTGATGGTTTTCATTATCTGTCTGGCTGTCTGTCTGTCTGTCTGTCTGGGGGGCTCGCTGTCTGGCTCTCTTTCTCCATCTTTCCCTTCTTCTTCTGTCTCTCCCCCCCCTCTCTCTGTCTCTCTCTCTCTCTGTCTCTCTCTCTCTCTCTGTCTGCCTGTCTGTCTGTCTGTCTGTCTGTCTGTCTCTCTCTCTCTCTCTGTGTCATTTTGGTTTTGATGATTCATTAACATTTGTCTCGTCTACAGGTGGAAGTACCATAGATTATGTTATAATGTCCAGAGAGTTGTGTGTTATGAATTCTGTACGCTCATTGAAGGTGGTTTCATTTATTGACTCACCGCATTTCCCTGTATCGTTTACAATTGCTCAAAGTGAAGACACTGCTTGTACTGAGAAAGTAAATGATATTAAATGGATTAATAGATTAGCTTGGGATCAAACAAAGGAGAACAGTTTCAGAGAAAATCTTTATTCAGACGATTTACAGACTATGTGTGTACATGCGTTTTCTCTTTTGGATTACAGTGTAAATGAGGCTTTGGAACTATTCAGTAATGTATTGCTGAGAGCGAGTGAATGTATGAGGAAGCGTGTGTGTGTTGGAAGTGATCAGCGAGATGCCCCATGGTTTGATGCTGAATGTAAAGATGCAAAACACAAAGCCAGACAATTGTTAACAATGTTAAGACAAACCAAGGATGATAAGCACCGATTACCCTATGTGAAAGCTCGGAAGGAATATAATTTATGTAAGGTAAAGAAAGTTAGCTATAGACGTGATAAAGCCAGACGTCTAGCATCACTGAGCAAAGACAGCAAACAGTTTTGGAAAGAAGCAAAGCAAGTGTCTGGAAGAAGGAAAATAGGAGTATGTAAAGACATTAAAGAAAATGAATGGTTTGAACACTTTCGGAATTTATTTACTCAGAACGAGGTTATCACTACTGATAACAGAGCCATAAGTGAAGTGCAAATATATCTGATGAACTAAGTCATGATATTTCAGAACAAGAAGTTGCAGATGCTATTCGGAAATTAAAAAAAGGCAAGGCTTGTGGTGTAGACAGTATTTTGGCAGAAATGTTAAAATCAGCTGATAATATTGCTGTACTTTTTTTTAACAAAACTGTTTAACATTCTGTTTGATAAGGGCACGTATCCAGATGAATGGGCGAAGGCAATAATTGTTCCAATTTTAAAAAAGGGAGATAGTAGATCAACAGACAACTATAGGGGCGTGTCTTTGCTCAGTCTTATTAGCAAATGTTATACATCAGTGCTAAACGGAAGACTTGTCAAATGGGCTGAAGAAAATGATATGCTAACAGAGTCACAGGCTGGATTCAGGCGTAGTTATGCCACAACAGATCATATTTTTACTCTGAACGCGGTTATTGATAAATCTTTATCAAAGAAGGGAGGCAAGCTTTACGCCTGTTTTGTCGATCTGAGAAAAGCATTTGACTCTGTGCAACGTCAGCCTTTGTTTGATATTTTGATTCAGAAAGGTATAAAGGGGAAATTTATGAATGCTATCATTGCTATGTATAAATGTGTTACGTCTTGCGTACGTATTGAAGATAAGTTAACTGAGTTTTTTGATTGTCCCGTTGGCTTAAGGCAAGGTTGTATGTTGAGCCCTATATTGTTTTCGTTATTTGTTAACGAAATTGCTTCAGCAGTTGAAATCAGTGGTATTCATGGAATTCAGTTTTTGCCTAATTTATTAGAGTTGTTCATTCTTCTGTTCGCAGATGATATTGTACTGCTATCTAACACTGCGATTGGTCTGCAAAATCAAATTAATATTCTGAATAATGCATGTAAAACACTCTTCTTGAATGTAAATACTGACAAGACTAAAGTGATGGTTTTTCGAAAAGGTGGCTTTTTGGGAAGATATGAAAAGTGGAATCTCGATGGAAATGCTCTAGAAGTAGTGAATGAATATAAAATGAATATAATTATCTAGGGTTTGTTTTTACAACAAAAATGAGTATAAACAAAGGAGTAGGGATTTTAGCAGCAAAAGGCAAACATGCATGCATTGACTGTATAAAATATATAACGAAGCTGAACGATATTTCCAAAGGATGTTTTTTCAAAATATTCGATGCTCAGGTACAACCCATTCTTTTGTACGCTTCTGAGATGTGGGGTCTTAACAGACTTGATAATATTGAGAAAGTTCATTCCTTTGCATGTAAACGTTTTTTGAACATAACACTTAGAGTACCAAACAAGTTTGCACACGGCGAATTAGGACGTTATCCACTATATATAAATAGTGCAACAAGGTGTATCAAGTACTGGTTAAGGTTGCTGAATATGAATGTGCAACGATTACCCAGACAGGCATATTTGATGTTGTTTAACTTAGACGAAAGGGGAAAAAAATGCTGGGTGTCTTTGGTAAAAAATACTTTATTTAGACTTGGGTTTGGATATGTCTGGTTGCAACAAGGCGTTGGTTGTGAGCAAACATTTTTGTCATTATTTAAGCAAAGAATGAAAGATATATTTATGCAGGAGTGGGACGAGTCAGTAATGTCTAAAGATATATATCATAACTACAGACTGTTTAAAACTGGTTTTCAGTGTGAGCAATATTTTGAATATGTGGATAAAAAGTGTTTTAGGGACTGTTTGGTAAAATTACGGCTTGGTTTGCTCCCAATAAATGGATCATTTTTTAGAAGAACATTCAAATGTAATTCAAATTACGCATGTAAACGTTGTAATGTAATCGAAGATGAAAACCATTTTATAAACAATTGTGTCCTTTACAATGACCTGCGGCAACAACATCTGAACTCTGAAGGTCAATCGTATGTTCACTTGATGAAGAATGGTTCTGTTTACAGTATTCGTAAACTATGCGTTTATATATTTAATGCCCTGAAGATACGACAGGAATTCTGTGACAACGATGATGAAAGTTAGAATTAATTTACAATGCACGAGCACTTTTGTTCTACAGGTTAAGTTAGTACGTATTTTACATTTTGTTGTGGTTGAGTGATCACCATATTGTGTACTTTTGACTTCTTTCTAGGGGCCGGAGGCCTGGAGATTAAAGTTTTGTTCTTGTTCTTGTTCTCTCTCTCTCTCTCTCTCTCTTCTCTCTCTCTCTCCCTCTCTCTCTCTCTCTCTCTCTCTCTCTCTCTCTCTCTCTCTCTCACATTGCCCAATGTGTGGCGAAAGCCCAGAAGATGAAAATCATTTCATGTTTTACTGAAAAAGATACGATGAACTGCGAAAAATACTGTACCGTTTTCAATACAGCTCCAGCGCAGAGAAAAGATTTGTTCGGCACTCTGATGACAGGAAATGAAGATATAATACGTTCACTTGCACAATTTGTATCTGAGGCAATAAATATACGGAAAACGTCAATCTTCGGTCCAAACAGTCATTCATCAATTAAAAATCAGTATGCTTTCTATGGGGAAAAAAGCATAGAGAAAAATGAAGGGCTACATTTGGATGGTCAGTCTCGACATTATAATTATGTGTTCGTATTGATATGACAAAGCCACCAGCGTCGTCTACCTCAACAATAGCATCGGGGACTGGTTCAGAACCACAGTCGGAGTGAGACAAGGCTGTCTACTCTCCCCAACACTCTTCAACATCTTCTTAGAAAGAATAATGACTGACGCACTGGAAGAGCATGTAGGAACAGTCAGCATAGGCGGCAGAACAATCACAAACCTACGTTTTGCCGACGACATTGATAGACTGGCTGGAAAAGAAGAAGAACTGGCAAGCCTGGTCAAACATCTAGACAAAGCCTCCACATCGTATGGAATGCAAATCAGTACGGAGAAAACCAAACTGATGACTAACAACACCAACGGCATCAGCATTGACATCAAAGTCAACGACGAAAAGCTTAAAACAGTCCACAGCTTCAAATATCTGGGAGCAATCGTGTCAGATGAAGGATGTAAACCAGAAGTACTCTCGAGAATTGCCCAAACAACAACGGCACTCAACAAGCTGAACACCATCTGGAACAACAAAAACATCGCTCTCAGCTCAAAAATCAGACTGATGCGTTCCCTGGTTATATCAATATTGCTCTACGCCTGCGAGACTTGGACCCTGACTGCAGACATCGAGAGAAGAATCCAAGCTGTCGAGATGAGATGCTTTCGTAGACTACTTGGCATCTCCTACAGAGACCACATCACTAACACGGAAGTGAAGAACAGAATCAAGCAAAGTATTGGACCCTACGAAGACCTTCTGTCCATTGTGAAAAAACGCAAACTTAGGTGGTATGGACACATCTCCCGATCATCTGGTCTTGCCAAAACGTTCCTGCAAGGCACCGTACAAGGAGGCAGAAGGAGAGGACGGCAGAAGAAGAGATGGGAAGACAACATCTGGGGGTGGACAGGCTTGACGCTCGGTGACGCCCTGAGGAAATCAGAAAACCGTGAAGAGTGGAGAGGGGTGGTGGCCAGGTCAGCAGCGGTGCCCCAACGGTCTGAACCCAGACTACGGGAGAGGTGAAGGTGAAGGTGATTGATATGATGGGTTTTGATGTTGAGGCACAGATAACTATTTCATGACTTATATGTACTTTAGTATGTATTTGTATTGATATGATGTGTATCGATGTTACACGCGTAAATATTTGTTATATGATTACTTTGTTTTGTGTGTACTGTCCAAACTTTGGAGATGACCGACTGAAAAAAAGCACGTAACACCTCCCCCCCCCCCCTTTCACACTTTAAGCTAATGACAAAGTGCCAAAGTGTTACAAATCTATTATTAGTTTATGGGTTTCTTTTCCTTTCTGTTCCATTTTATCTGTTTTGCACCATTTTATTCTGATTAGTACCTACTATGTCACTGGAGCTTTTCAGCTAATGACATTAAGCATTTCAGTGTTGAGTGTGTTCAGTGTTTCTCTCTCACATATTCTCTCTCTCTCTCCCCCCCCCCCTCTGTGTGTGTGTGTGTGTGTGTGTGTGTGTGTGTGCAAAGCACTGAAAAGGAGAAGTGTATATGTTACATCATGAAGACTTTTGAATGTATGACTTCAGCATTTTACTGTATATCCCCCTTCAAAGGGGCTGTGGCCAATATGAATAAACCATCTCAATCTCAATCTCAACCTGTGTGTGTGTGTGTGTGTGTGTGTGAGTGTGTGTGTGTGTGGCTGCGTGTGTGTCTGTGTGTGTGTGTGTGTCTGTGTGTCTTTGTGTGTGTGTCTGTGTGTGTGTCTACCTGTCCGTATCTGTCTCCCTCTATCATGCTCTACAACGTTTCTCTCAATCTCTCCTTCTTCACCCGTATCCTCAACTCTTTTGAAATGTACGTCAGTACAAAGGAAAGGATGGCATGTACACTGTCGAAGTAAAACACGCGCAGACAGGCCACAGTGCTGACCTCTATTACCAAAGCTCCTTCCTTGCCAGTCGTTGAGCTGTCAGACTGTTTGCCTGTATCATACCAGTCCCCACTCTCAACACACACACACACACACACACACACACACACACACACCCACACACACACACAAACACACACACACACACACACACACACACAGACACGCACGCACGCACGCACGCACGCACAGAGCCATCACTTTTCATGGAGATGAAACGCTGCTGAGATGCTGGGGGCACAAAGGGTTAATGTGGTTTTGTAAAGCTGTCATGATGCGTCTGAGCCATGCTGTCGGACTTTGTTAAGGAAGACGTGTGTGGGAGATCTACAAACAGCTGTGATGACACGGATATTCTTCTCCCAACCAGGTTGCAAAAGATAAACAAATCTGAAAATCAAAAATACCGTAATAAAGAGACATCGACAGAGAGATACAGGGAGGGAAAATGAAAGACAAACAAAGAGACAGACAAACTGACAGACAGCAGAAGAGACCGACTAACGGTCAGAAAGAAAAGCAGGAGTCATGAAAGAATCATGTTATGCTGCTATAAAGTAAATTCATCCATTCTACGTTTTGCCCAGGCAAAACTGAGCTAGGAAACAGACATGCTTGATGCCGTGAGAGAGAGAGAGAGAGAGAGAGAGAGAGAGAGAGAGAGAGAGAGAGACAGAGACAGAGACAGAGACAGAGACAGACAGACAGATAGACAGACAGACAGACAGAAGAAGAAGAAGAAGTTCTCGATCGCCCAAGTTTGGATTTGGCTGGTGAGTTGAAGGCATGTGTTCTTTAAACTCTTTCTTATAGGTCTGTCAAGTGAATTCATGACTGTACACGGACTGCTGAACTTTCGAGTGCATAGACGGCTGTGGGGGAGTTGATGGATTAAATTATGTGTCCAGCTGTTTCTCTGTCTGTTTGTCTCTGCATTTATCTGACCTTATCTCTGTTTCTGGCTGAATGTATGTCTGTCTCATTCATTTTCTGTCCCTCTGTGTCTGTGTAGAAGTCTATTTGTGTGTCGATCAGCCTGTGCCTTGCCACCCTCCGCTCTCTCCCTCTCTGTCACACTCCTTTCTCATCTCCGACCCACATTCCCAGCCGTCCTCATAGTGATAAATGTGTGTCAGTACAAAGGAGCTGATTGGCATGTACACTGGCGAAGAAAAACACGTGCAGACAGGCCACAGTGCTGACCTCCACTACCGAGGCTGCTCCCTTGCCAGTCGTTGGACTGTCAGGCTGTTTGCATGTCGTCAGACCAATCCCCGCTCTCGGCATACACATAGCCATCGCCTGCCGTGGAGATGAAACAAAGCTGAGATGCTGGATGGCAAAGGGTTAATGTTTTCCTGTCAAGCTGTCTTGACAGGTCTAAGCCACTCTGGAGACTGGCTGAGGGAGAGAGATGCATGGGAGGGGGGGAGGGGTGGAATTCACATCTAACCGTGATGGTAAGTATACTTTATTCTCCAGCTCTTATCATTTTGAGCTTCACATTATACGAATTTGTAAGATGCAAATAAACGGAACGTGTCTTTGATGTATTTTGCATGGCTATTTAGAAAACAGAGCATGATGCGGCCGTTTGATAGGCAGGATTGGTATTGCCACACAGAGTTCAGAAAGTGATAGGGATGGAAAGAGAGAGAGATACGCAGTGAAAGGAACGGAGAGAGAGAGAGAGAGAGAGAGAGAGAGAGAGAGAGAGAGAGAGAGAGAGTCAAAACCTTTATTCTCAAGGATAAATATTTTAGGCATCGCCCAGTTTTCCAATCTGTCCTTGTGACAACAATAACAATAACAACATTAACGATAACAACACAACAATAATAATTTTGTTAACACTGCTGCATCTACTGCTACTACAATGAAGAATAATCACCATCATCATCATTAACATCGTTAAAAGTAATAAAACGAACGATATATATATATATATATATATATATATATATATATATATGTATATATATATATATATATATATATATATATATATATATATATATCAGGCAGAATTTATACTAACAGACTGACAGACAGATAGACACATAGACAGAAATTGGTAATGAGTAAGACAATTATATGGAAGTTTTATAAATGCGATGGAGTCTCCCGTCGGACCGACGGATGAGTAGGCAGCCAGGCGTATCTGTCGGTGTGTGTCCTCATAAATTATGGGAGAAGAGGCCGATTCAGGATGTGCAGCACTTCCCACAGGTGTTGCAAGGGAAAACGTCTCCAGAAGTGATCCCTGCTTCCTTCGCTCACGCTTCTCCTTAATGGCCAGCGTTTTCTTGTTTGCAAACGTCTTTATGCCACTAGAGCACAGCATCCTCCAGCGAGAGCGGTCAAGGGCATCAGTTTCCCAGGAAGCGATGTCTATATCACAGGCGTTGAGGTTTGTCTTCAAGGTGTCCTTGAAGCGCTTGCAGGGTCTTCCAAGTTCACGGTGGCCTTCCTTCAGCTAGCCATACAAAAGCATCTTCGGGATCCTGCTGTCTGTCATGCGGACAACGTGTCCTGTCCAGCGTACTGGCACTGGGTCAGCAGGCTTTCGATGCTAGGCAGGCCGCTCCTCTCTAGGACCTGGAGGTTGGAGACCCTGTCTTGCCACTTTATGCCCAGGATCTTTCGTAGGCATCTCTGGTGAAACTGCTCACGTTATTGAATATGACGGCGATACGTCGTTCATGTTTCACAGCAGTACAACAAGGTGGTCAGCACAACAACTCTGTAGGTTTTCATCTTGGTGCTGAGCCTGATGGCTTTGTTGTTCCACAGCCTGTTGTTGAGTCTGCCAAAGGCGGAGCTGGCCTTGGCGATGCACAGCGTCACTTCTGCATCAAGGGCTCTGTTGCTGCATAGGGTGCAGCCCAGGTAGCAAAACTTGTCGACTGACTTGATCTCTGTGTCATCGATCTTGATTGCAGGTGAGGGGGGAGGCACTGGCGTTCTGTGAGCTAGCTGGTTGGTACATGGATTCGGTCTTGCTGAGGCTGATGGTGATTCCAAAGCGCCTGCAGGAGGTTGAGAACCTGTCCATAAAGAACTGCATGTCCTCATGGGTGTGTGCAGCAAACGCGCAGTCATCAGCAAAGAGGAACTCTCTCAACAGTGCCTCAAACACCCTGGACCTGGCATGGAGTCGCCGCAAGTTTAAAAGTTTGCCATCTGTGCGAAACTGAATGTAGATGCCCCGGTCACAGTCTTGGAAGGCGTCAATCAGAATGGCAGAGAAGAAAATGGAGAACAGTGTGGGTGCCAGGACGCAGCCCTGCTTCATTCCATTTACCACAGGGAACGGATCTGACGACATATCAGTATTTTCCTGTACTCTCGCCTGCATGCCATCGTGGAATGACGCAATCAGCTGGGTTAGGCTCTCTGGGCAGCCGAACTTTAGGAGGATCTTCCACAGACCACGGCGATTCACCGTGTCAAAGGCCTTAGGTCTACAAAGACCATGTGGAGCTCCTTGTTCTGCTCACGGCACTTCTCTTCCATCTGGCGTACTGCAAACACCATGTCACACGTTCCCCTGCCTGAGCGGAAGCCGCACTGTGCTTCAGGGATGACTGTGTTGGAGACATGGTCAACCAGTCTGTTCAGTATGATGCAGGCGAAGATCTTGCCGGCGATGCAGAGGACAGAGATTCCACGGTGGTTATCACAGGATGCTTTGTCTCCCTTCCATTTGTAAATGTGGACACTTGAAGCATCCTTGAAATCCTGGGGGACCTCCTCTCTCTTTCAGATAGACTGGAACAGGGCGGTCAGATTGTCTGTCAGAACCTCGCCTCTGTACTTGTAGATTTCAGCCTGGATTCCATCCGCTCCTGGTGCTTTTCCGGGCGTTGTCAGCTTCAGGGCTTTCCAGACCTCGGTCTCTGTGGAAGGGGCAGCTAGCGAGTCATTGACTGGTAGCTGTGGGAGGGCTGCAATTACCTCGTCAGATACGGACGAGTCCCTGTTGAGGAGGGTGTTGAAGTGCTCTGCCCAGCGGGCAAGGATGTCTTTCTTGTCTGTCAGGAGGGTGGTCTGGTCCAAGGTTCGGACCTTGCAGTCATAATGTAACTCTATTCACATTTACCTTTTGGGGCAAACATTCAGCTTTGAAATAGACATGCTTCATATCAAAGACACCAGGGCTTCTCAATTGCCTACGTAGTAAAAATGGATTATCATTTGGGTAATGTTGAAGACAAATGTTCTTGGAACAGTAACGACCCCCCTAGTCCCATTTTGTCTGACAACTATCTCACTTCTCACATTGTATGTGTCTGTCTGTCTGTATTCTCTCTCTCTCTCTCTCTCTCTCTCTCTCTTTCTCATTTTCTTCCTCTTTGACCTACTATGTCACTAGAGATTTACAGCTAATTACATTAAACATTTCAGTGTTCAGTGTTCTTTCTCTCTCCCTTCCGCTCTCTTTCTATCTCCTTCTCTCTCCCTTTCTCCCTCTCCTCCTCACTATGTCTCTTTCTATGTTCACATGTTTCTCTCTCTATGTTCCTCTCCATTTCTGCTCCCACAACCACACCCACACCCCATTCATTCCGTTGTGAAATGTATGGCCTTACAAAGAAGTTATTGGCATGTACACTGGCAAAGAAAAACCAATGTTCAGACAGTCCACTGTGCTGACCTCCATTTCCAAAGCTGCTCCCGTGCCAGTCGTTGGGCTGTCAGGCTATTTGCCTGTCGTCAGACCAGTCCCCACTCTCAACACACACATAGCCATCGACTGCCGTGGAGATGAAATGCCGCTGCTGAGATGCTGGGGGGTACAATGTGTTCTTGTAAAGCTGTCCTAACGGCTATAAGCCACACTGGAGATTGGCTGAGGGAGAGAGATGGGGGCCAGGGTGGTGCGGGGGATGGAATTCACATACAACCGTGATGGTAAGCATATCCTTTTCTCCAGCTCTTATCATTGGGAGCTTCACATTGTACGAATTTGTATGATACCTGCCTATTTAGAAAACAGAGCATGATGCGGTCGTTTTATGAGCAGGATTGGTATTGCCACACAGAGTTCAGAAAGTGATAGGAATGAAGAGAGAGAGAGAGAGAGAGAGAGAGAGAGAGAGAGAGAGAGAGAGAGAGAGAGAGAGAGATACACATAGTGAAATGAATGGAGAGAGAGAGAGAGAGAGAGTGAGAGAGAGAGAGAGAGAGAGAGAGAGATCACAGACAGAATTCAAACTAACAGAATGACAGACAGATAGACACATAGACATGTAGACAGAAATTGGTAACGAGTAAGACAATTATATGGAAGTTTTATAAATGCAGTCATAGTGTAACTCTATTCACATTTACCTTTTGGGGAAAACAGTCAGCTTAGAAATAGACATGCTTCATATCAAGCGAAAGGCACCAGGGCTTCTCAATTGCTACATAGTAGAAATGGTTTATCATCTGGGTAACGTTGAAGAGAAATGTTCTTGGAATACATCGTTGATAGTCATTAACGCAGTCCCATTTTGTCTGACAACAATCTCACTTTTCACATTGCCCTAGGATTTGGAGCTGTTTCTGGGAGATGGAATCTGTGGTGCAGAAATGGTCCAGACATTGGTATGTTCAAACAAAGTAAGTGGGTGAGGGCGGTGATCCCTGAGGGGTGCAATGTGTGAGGCTTTGTGAAGAAGGGGAGTCCAGGACTAAATGGAATGCTGATGGATTAAGTTTACAGACTGATGTGGAGAGATCATGGTTTACATTGTATGTGTCTGTCTGTACTCTCTCTCTCTCTCTCTCTCTCTCTCTCTCTCTCTCTCTCTCTCTCTCTCTCTCATTCTCTCATTTTCTTCCTCTTTCACCTACTGTGTCACTAGAGATTTACAGCTAATTACATTAAACATTTCAGTTTTCAGTGTTCTTTCTCTCTCCCTTTCCCTCTCTTTCTATCCCCTTCCCACTCCCTTTCTCCCTCTCCTCCTCATTATGTCTGTTTCTATGTTCACATGTTTCTCTCTCTATGTTCCTCTCCATTTCTGCCCCCACACTCACACCCCATTCATTCCGTTGTGAAATGTATGGCCTTACAAATGACATACAAGACACGGGAGTAGTTTATGGCATCTGTAGTGACTCTGCTACTTTCTGTAAAATCCATGTGAAGCTTTCGCAAGATTTGCATGTCCAGGTACACTTGCAAGTCTTATCCTCCTGGTGTGATACCAGTAACTGGTCAACAATAGTGTCGCTCAGAATCCTCAGATTGAAAATCTGCTCAGTTGTGCTGCGTCCTGCCCTGAATCCTGCCTGCTCTTCAGCTATAATTGCTTCAGCCTGGGGTCTTAACCTGTTCAATATGATCCTGAGCATCACTTTGCTAGGATGGCATATCAGGCTGATGGTGCGGTAGTTATTGCACTGTTGTAGGTTGCCTTTCTTGGGTATGGTGATCACTAAAGACTGGGTCCATTGTGTTGGCCACTCTCCTGTCTCCCAGATCTTCTGGCTGATTGCATGTAGCGCATCGATCATAGCCTCACCCCCTGCTTGTACCAGTTCTCCTGGGATGTTATCAATGCCTGCTGATTTTCCTTTCTTCAGGGACTTCACTGCTTCCTCCACTTCTTCTCTGAGGATGGGGAAGCTGTCTGTGTCTGTTGCCGGAGGGGTGTTGAGCTTCTCTGTGTCTCCTGTTGCACGGTGTGAGTATAGATCTGCGGTGTACTCTGTCCACCTGTTCAAGATGTCTTTGGACTCGGTCAGACACTTCCCGTTTTTGTCGAGAATGGTGCTGGGCCGTCCTTGCTTGCTGCTGGTGAGGTCCTTCACTATTTGGTAGGCCTTCTTGGCGTTGGTTTCTTTGAGGTTCCGTTCAATGTCGTTGCACTGATCAGTAATCCAGTCTTCCTTTGCCTTGAGCATGCTCCTCTTGACCTGCTTGTCTGCTTGCCTTCAACACCAACAAGAACTCTACCACGTATTCATAGACTTCAAGAAGGCATTCGACAGAGTGTGGCATGCGGCACTCTGGGCGACCATGAACTACTACAACATCAACGCAAACCTCATCCGCGCCATACAGAACCTCTACAAGAATGCCAGCAGTGCAGTTTACCTCAACGGGGACATTGGAGACTGGTTCCGAACCACAGTTGGAGTGAGACAAGGATGTTTGCTCTCGCCGACACTCTTCAATGTTTTCCTTGAAAGAATTATGACAGATGCACTTGAAGACCACCAAGGAACAGTCAGCATTGGTGGCAGAACAATCACAAACCTGCGTTTTGCTGATGATATAGACGGACTCGCAGGCTCAGAACAAGAACTGGAGAACCTGGTCAGGCAACTAGACAGATCCGCCACAGCTTACGGCATGGAAATCAGTGCAAACAAAACAAAACTGATGACAAACAATGACAATGGCATCCAAACTGACATCACTGCCAACGGAGAAAAGCTTGAAACCGTGAAGAATTTCAAATACCTTGGAGCAATAGTTTCAGATGAGGGGTCCAAGCCTGAAGTATTAGCCAGAATTGCAATGACTGCTGCAACACTAGCCAAGTTGAACACCATTTGGAAGGACAAGGCAGTCACGCTCAGCTCAAAGATAAGACTCATGCGTTCCCTTATGTACTCAGTTCTCCTGTATGCTTGTGAAACATGGACCCTTACAGCAGAATTAGAGAAGAGGATTCAGGCCTCAGAAATGAGATGCTTCAGAAGACTGCTTGGCATCTCTTACAAAGACCACATAACCAATGAGGAAGTCAAAAACAGAATAAGGCAAGCCATTGGTCCCTATGAAGATCTTCTCACCACCATCAAGAGGCGTAAATTAAAATGGTTCGGCCACGTAACAAGAGGAGAGGGGCTTGCCAAGACAGTGCTCCAGGGAACAGTCAGAGGAGGAAGGAAGAGAGGAAGACAGAAGAAGAGATGGGAAGACAACATCACAGAATGGACAGGATTGAAGCTGAGCGAGGCGGTCAAATGTGCGAAAGACAGGGATGGATGGAGAGGACTGGTTGACAGGTCATCTGTAGCGCCCCAACGGCAACCGCCATGGGGCAGCTGAGCTGAGCTGAATAGTGTCGCTCGAAGGAGGAGGACTGGCTGTGAAATGCATGCATCATACACTTAAAGAACTGTTTTTCCAATCACCTACAAACTATCTTTACATTCATCACAGCAATAATCCTTTTCTTAACATTGATGTTGATGAAATAAAACACAGCGAGATAATTGTAAAATATATGTTTAAACATTCTGGATATATGACCGTACCACATCTGGGGACACATTACTTTCTTCAGAAAGACATGAAAGTAATCAGTACTGAACTGAAGGGACCGACTGGACACGTCATTATGATCAGTGTTCAGCAGGTTCCCTATCCTATGACTCGTTCTATATGGAACAAGTACTCAGTCGTGAAGTACCGACTGCGAAACACAGCACAGCAGAGCGTGGAGCCTTTGAACATTGAATATTTCAAACCAGCCTATGTCATTCTCACGTCAAAGCTTCACGTTCAGTTTGTTGTCCTGGGCATACATTTGAATATCAAACTTTATTTTTCTACTCTTCCTGAGAGTGCGACACCCCCAAAACTGTCCAGTGGATTGTTCAACTGTTCTATGACTAGTTATTCGGAATTCCGGGATCATCTTGACTGCAACCTGAAGCTGGAGTGCGACAATGGTCAGGATGAAACAGAACGCTGTCCCTTCAGCAGTCCAGACTGCAAAGGCCTGGTGGCTTCACACAACAAATGTTTCAGTAAATTTTTCACGTCAACTACGGCAATAATTCCTTATATTAGGGATACTGAGTGCAGAGGTAGGGGTGGAAAATAAGCTTCAATAAAATCAAGGAAAGAACTGAAACACACTTCACATTTTTTTCAAACATTTCGGTAATTTCAATCTATGCTTAGATTATACCACAGGATGGGACACTGTACCATTCATGTATAGCAAGTTCGTAAATGGTCTGACAGCACACTGATTTCCAATATGAACCACATTAGAATATATCGAATCCTTATCACCCTTCAAGGATGATCCAAAGTGGAACCTTCCGTAATATGAAAATTTCCACAAACTATCAGCTTGAAGTTGTGATGTGTCATGATTCCTTGTGTGAAATGCACCCCGCATCACTTAGAAAGGTTCCGTCTGCACCTTTAAAAGTTCACGTGAGTTCACAGAAATCCGTTTTCACGAGCACACGCCAATTACTAATTCTGTGTCAAGGTAAACAACTTTCAGACGTATTTTTGTTTTCCGATGTCCAGAGCAGCTGTGGAAAAGCGATGTACTCACAGCTTTGTATGTTTACAAACGTGAGTTACGGACGGAATCTTCACACAGCTCATTCTGGAAAGGTCCTTAAAAACACATGTGACATGTTTTGTGTGATGATGGTATCATAGAAGTACATTACACTTTCGTGTGTGACTTCAGACAAGACTGCCCAGACAACAGTGATGAAACATTCTGTGAACCATCGGGTGAGGGGTTCCTGTGTTCAAACAGTCAGTGTGTACTGCCCAGTCAGTGGTGTAATGGATATTCAGACTGTGTGGACGAGTCTGACGAAGCGACATGTCCAGAAGGAGAAACAGTGCATTTTGCAGCCAAGGATGAACTAAAACGGAACCGTTTTTACATCAGCCTAGATGGTTCAGGTTACTTCACACAGCATGTTATGAAAGCTGAGGACTCTTGTCCGGAAACTCATCGTTGTGCAACCGATTGGCTGTACTGTCTTCCTCTCTACACTCGATGCAACGGATTTTCCGACTGTATTGATGGAGAAGATGAACAAAACTGTGACAGTGTGGTTTGTCCTTACTACTACAAATGTAGAGATTCCCAAGTCTGTGTGCATGAAGATCATTTGTGTGACGGTTGGGGTCAGTGCCCACAGCAGGATGATGAACTGCTATGTGAGATGACTTGTCCTGAGGGATGTCTGTGTCAAGGTTATTCTTTGTGGTGTAGTCACTTCTTTCTCACTCAGCTGTTCACTTCTCTTCGCTACGTAGATGCCACAGGGTCAGGAATGACACTGGCATATTTGGCAGATTATGTAAATCTTATTCATCTGGGACTGTCTCGTTGCTCACTGCATAATATTTCAGGTGTGAAGCTCACCAACCTACAGTCAATCAGTCTTGACAACAACCATCTGAGATCGCTCGATATTACTGTTATTCACAAGCTGCCTAATTTGAGAATAATATCTTTAAGAAATAATCCTCTACTGGAAATGACAAGTAAATGGTTGAAGCAGATTCATTATTCACTGTGACGAGTGGACATGTCCAACACATATCTTAAGGTTATGAACAGTATACTGTCTGAATACGTACCAAATGTAAAATCTATCAATGTATCTTTTTCTGCCCTTCAAATAATTGGAGCAAGAGGTTTTAAAAACTTACCTGAATTAATAGAAGTGGGCATAACAGAAAATGCAATGAGAGACTTTCCTTTCGACTTGTTTAAAGGTTCACGCCGTTTAAGATATGTCATCTCATCTGATTACAGGTTTTTCTGTGATGGTATACTTCCTGAACAAAGAAGCACAATAAAGTGTATGGCACCTCAAGTTGTACTTCCCTCGTGTCGAACATTAGTTCCATTGGAAATGCACACAATTTTCATGTGGATTGTGAGCTCATTTGCCATTGTTGGCAGTTTCGTTTGCTTTTTGCCTACTTTGACTACCAGAGAACTGTTTGGAAACAAGTTCCTAATGTCCGATGCCCAACGAACCTTTGCTGATATGTGCATGGGATGTCATGTTGGTATTATTTCTGTAGCAAATGAAATATTACATGGACAATATATCCAGTCTGAAAGTACATGGACCAGAAGCATGACCTGTAAGGTGAATGGATTTCTTTTCTTTCTGTCCATTCAGGTATCCGTTTTTTTCATCTTCTTCATCACTTTGGATCACGCTATCGTTCTTTATTTCACTCAAAACCTGCTCTCATTTAATCATTATATATTTGCTTATTTGGTCCTCTGGAATATCATTTTCTCTGGTACCATTTCTTCCTGGACTGTCACACTGGGGTCTCTCTGGACAGTCAGGTCTTTGTTGTCTGGCTTTATTTCAGCGTTACAGGTCTAATCAAGAGTTCAGGTTGTTTAGTGTTACTGTGGCGATCAATTTTATCGTAAGCATGATGATTGTACCTGGACAAATTATCATCTTTCAACTTACCCTAAAATATAGAATTATCTTGAACTCTGCAAAGAGGTCAGTTTATTCCTCAGTCCACCTGATGCGAAAAGTGGCCGCCATGATCGCTTTCTGCTGGTTTTTATTCGGCCTGGGGGGAGCGGGGAGTAGGAGAACTCTGACATGCTACACCAGCGCGTGTCTGCGCATTCTGGATGTAATGAGAATGGACACACGTTTTTTTTGTTTTGTTTTTTTGTTTTTTTGCTGCCCCATCATCTGCACCGTTTCAGTGGCATTACTCCCACGCCGCTCATTTAGATTCCCCCATACACGGCCACACCCGGGTTCGTCCGTCGCAGTTCCAGCGTCGGCAGTCCACAGGGAACCATCGATGTTAGGTCGCCTGGAGGCCACACACCAGAGGAGACCCTGCATTGCTGCTGAGTCACTTCGGTGGTGTTCAGTGGTGCCTGTTCTGTTTTAACGTACTTAGGACACCCCCTACTAAGCCCCATACTAACGACAATAATGGCTTAGTCGCGGAGCCAGACTGAGTGAGCGTGGAGACCGCCACCACGTCCCTCAAACAACAGACCCCCATGAATCTGCTGACACTGACGACATTGACAGGACTCACCCCAAGCACGGAAGTGGAGGGGTATCGAAACTGAGGTCACCATGAGAGCAGGGCATGAAAGGCCACAGACTTTGAGACTATTTTGTTTTATATTGATGACGATGAAGGAGGAGGAGGATGACGATGACGCTGTTGATATGGAGGTCCATTTTGGTTTGGGACTGCGTCACAAGGCTGTACTCTACGCTTCCTGTCATAATGATATCCCGGCGTTAACCAGGCCTGAGAGATACAGACACTTGCAGTGTTGGTCAGGTAATTAGAGCAACACACCCAAAGACGCATCCTTGAAGTGGATGACACTCGACTGTGTGGTCCCAGTCTCCCCATTTAAGCCCACAGCACACTCAACTCTGGGTAGGAGCTGGCCCCGGACTGAAAAACCCACCTCTGCTGGGATTCGAACCCGCGTCCTCCCAGCCGTTAGTCCGCGACGCTAACCACTTCGCCACGGCGGCTGGTATGGACACACGCTTTGTCTAGGTCCATTTTGTTTGCACTGTGTCGAAGTACTGTTTGCTCTGCAGTCGTCATAACATCA